>NC_135498.1:32084249-32289249 GCF_052857255.1 Amblyomma americanum | reverse complement strand
TGATACGAGCAAAGTTACATCAGGTCGTGACCACTTATCACTTGCGCGGGTTCTGCAACTGACGCCTCACCTGACCTCTTGTTCAGATAACTGCCTTGTCCTCCTAATCAAAGGCACTATCAAATGATCTGGTCAGGGCCGATCACGTAGATGGGGCGTTTTTTTCCGAAGGGTGGGGGGGGGGGGGGGGGGGGCGGAAGGGGGCCGGGGGAGTTGAGCTTGATTTTGGGCCCGGGCCTCCTCGGGCTTGATTTTGGATCCGTGCTCGGCTAAAGTAGTCTGTATATTTTATTTATTTTTTTGGAAGAAGCGTGGCTTTTGAAGCTTGGTGTAAGCGTAACCCTTGGTTTTAACTGGCGACGTACGAGCAAAGCCCTACACATAGCCAAATTCGTCTGTTAGCTTCCTCAAAAGCAGGCACCTTGCAGAGAAAATTTTGCACTCTAAACCCGTGGCGCCTTAGGCAGTGCGGGCTGGGCAACATCTTTTTTCTTTCTTTTTTCTCTGCCCACACAAATATATGTCTTTAAGAGTGATCGCTATCTTGAATAAGAACCGGCTGCTCAGAAGTATTAAACGTTGCCGAGAGCCGCGCAAGACAGTTTGTTTCACGTACAAATTAGTACAAGAAGACAGAAAAAAAATTAAGAATGACCTTTCTTTACACGCACTAAAAAAAAAAATGGCTCGATTATTTACAAGTAAAGGCAAGTAGGGAAGGCTTCACGTCCTGATGCTGTCTGTGATATTAGGGCCGCCGTAGTGTATGGTCCTGCAGTAGTTTCTATCTTTTGGAGCTCTTTAAGATGCACTGACCTAGCACAGCACACGGACGTATTTTACATTCCATGTCATCGAAATGCGGCCGCTGGAACCCGGATTTGATCCTGCGACCTTGGGCTCAACAGCCGAGAGGTATATCTATTGATCCGCCACATGAGTGAATTGAAAAAGAAAAAAAAAGGTTAAAGGTGTGTGAATATCGTACTTTTGTCAGCCGTAAATCGAATGATACCTTCAGATAATAGATAAAATTGAAAATAATAGATCTTTTTGTATTTAATCTCAATGATATTTTTAATTTCCCAAGTTGGAGGTCTGAGCTTTCGCCTGTCTGTCAGCCGACAATTTCTCTATCCAATAAGGACCCTGATTCGCTTGGTATTCCGATAGTTGGTATTTCGACCCTGAGCTTTGTCATTGTGGCAAGTTTGAAACAATGCGCAATATACAATTATATCGCTTTATTTGCCGGATGTTCCTGTCTGTTGCACAAGTTCTGCGGCCTTGTCTCTTGCTCCAGTCACCGAACATCTTGTGGAGCATAGCACCGATGCACACAGCACAATGGCGCACAGCAATTTGTTGAGAGTTCAATGGAAGCAGCATCATAAGTCCAGAGAGAAAAGATGACAAGTAAATCTTGCATAACTTTCGCTCGCATGCGGTGTCAAGACTTTGCTCTAGTGAACGGAGCGGTGGTGTTCGTGCGACCAATCATTAGTTCAACTGCCACCTGCCACGGTACGCAGTTTGCTCACAATCCGTTTAACAGGTTGTGATGGCGTCATTAGACCACGTGACCCAGGTGGCTCGTCTACCACCTAGATTGTTTCCCTGGGGATTTTTCGTCGAATTTTCGCTCACGGTCAACGACGCCCACGACGACGCCGGCTTTTCTGCGACACGGGTTCCTTAACGCTATCGCGTTAACACATCTACTTCGATCATCTAGTGATCGCAGATGATAATTAGAAGAATAAGAATAAGTGCGAGCGAGGAGGACCCACGTATGGTGGAGAAGCGTGGAGGCTAACGAAAAGGGTGAAACTTAAATTGCGGCAACGCAGCATGCTATATGGAATACAAAAATATTGGTACAACGTCGAGTTGTTGTATTGGGTGTTGTGGCACATAGGCAACTAAGGCCGTTATGCGCGGAACGTTAACAGACAAGAAGAGTGCCGAGTGAGCCAGGTACAAGCGTGAGTTAATGATATCCTAGTCGAAATCGAGAGGACGAAATGGGCTCGGGCAGGGCATGTAATGCGAAGGCAATATAACCGCTGGTCCTTAAGGGTAACGGACTTAAGGGCAACGTCAGTGTTCCACACTCATGGAATATTTAAAGTTTTTTTTTTTTGGCACTTCTGCCTACCGCGGAGACAGTACATTAGACCGGGTTCAATGGCCTTGAGTAGAAAAGAATGCAACGTTTCCAAATGAGAACAAAGGTCCTCTTTTCAGAGCCATTGTCGCCTGCTGCACTCCAGTGATCTCGGAGTGTTCGGTCAGCTGAGTATGGTATGTACGCTGATACATGATAATGGTCTTAGTTTATCATGTGGCGCATACAGCATTCAAATGTTCTCAGCCGACAACATAAACAGAATGCGCATGATGCACCCTTGAGCATGACAACTGTTACCACGACCGTCAGAAAATGCAACGCAGTTGGTTTCGAGCGTCACGTGTTCTTAATAGTCACGTTATTTGCCGAAAATGAGGTCGACACCCCCAGAGCGCTTTCTCGAATGGAACACCTGTAACGGCCGCTGTCGTCTTGAACGCATCGCACTTCTTGCGAAATGACGAAAATACGCCTTTTGTGATTTCAATGTGTAGTTCACACCACCCAGAAAGTCCTTAATAAAGGAACTGCGCCAAAAAATAAAGAAAACACGGACGACAAGGGAACAAGAAACTCAAACTCGCAACAGATTTTATTTGGAGTTACACACATTTCATGACTTCATACATGCCAAACCACGAATTAAGCGAAGTTTAAATGCTTGCTTTCTTTCTTATACATGGTCATAGATAAGTCTTACATATTTCCAGGTACTCGGGACAGCGCCCAGTCAGTGCAGCTAAGCCTAGCGGCCTATCACATTCTGGTCGCCAGCCACTGGGTCATCCTCTGTCTTTCTTATGTCACGGATGATGTCATCGCGCTATTTTTCAATGTTCAAAGGGATGCGCCACGTGGTGACAGCCAAGGGAACTAGAAGCGCTTGTCCCAAATCCCGGTTAATGATGGCCTCCTTTCTTGCTTACGAAAAAGCCTCGGCGTCCCCCAAGGTGGAGTAGACTTGTGATAAGGAAGTAATACTCATTAGGGGATTCCTAGGGGATTCCTAAGGGATTACTAGGCGATTACTAGGGAATTACGAGGGGATTCCTCTAAACATTTGACCAACACTGCTCCCACTTCGAGTTATTGATCAATTCGCTCTCGCCCTACCATACGCTTGCCGTCCCGGTTAGCTCAGTTGGTAGAGTGACTGCTCCGGTGAAGCAGGGGCCCCGGGTTCGAACCGCGGACCAGGACGAATTTTTCTTTAACTACGAAGTTTCTGAGAAAGCTGTATAGCTTTCATTTGTAGCCGTATGGCTGCGCTCGGGTGGATGTCAATGAGTAATTACTCCCTTATCACAAATCTTCTATTCAGGAGATTCCCCTAAACATTTGACCATCACTTCCTTTTGTAGTAAAACACGTTTTTGGGCGTGACCTTGAAACGTCCGTTTCAAGGCAGCGCCACATCTATGGTGTCTATTAAGGCGAGTGGCTGTCGTCGAGTGGCGGCTCTGCCCGTACATTAAATCTTGCCCATCTTTGCGAATCGGGCGTGCAGTAAGAAGCCTTGGCAAGCTTGAAACAAAATGCCTGAACTCTGCCACCCATCCCTTGCACTGGCACTTGCAACTTATTTTTCACTAACTTTGTCCTCTCCCTTTTCTCCTGCAGCGCCTTTCCAACCTCTTTACAAGCGGCATCAAATTGCTACCTACCATCTCCTTCAATTCTAGTAACTCCCTGCGAAATTCCCTGCTTGCGCCTCCTTTTCGCTTTCAGGTTATCTCTTCGCTAACTTGAGCCAGTGTTTGCACTCCTGGTCTGAACCTGTGTGCATTATTTTACTTTCTTTGCGCGAAACATTCTGCGTCTATAAAAACAATCACGTGGTCCGTCCCTGACAAAAGATCGCCCCAAAATATCGATATTACAACGGTGTTCTTAGTTCCACTATAGTTTGCCGTGTGGTTAACACGCGTTCAGGTTACTCATCCTACCGGGAACTTTCAACCTCTACGCCAATAGGCCTACAACCCACGTGCCGACACAAATCCGAGCCACGTGCTCACGTTCCGGATGTGGTCACGAAAATATGCTCACCGGAAACCTTGAGTTCTTTAGCAAAGAAAAAAAATATATTCTGGCAATTTTTGTACTTCCACATTCTACTAGCTACACTGAAAATTAGAAAGGGAAACTCTTGCCTAGACCTGAGACTCCTAGCTGCCGGATTGACAAAAACCTGGCAACGAGGACAAAAAAGGAAAAAATTCGCAAATTAATAAAGTGCCACATATCTTTTTTCCCTCACTAAGTTTCGTGCCTTCCTAATCAACGAGTCCGTCAGAATGATATCTGTTTGCTCAGTGTTCAATGGCACCAGTAAAATCGCATTGCAGATGTTGCTACGCACAATATTTGCTGCGAGATGTCAATTGTACTCAATTTCGCTGCACGTTATCATCATTGTCAATACATTTTTAGTTGTTTACTTCACAAAGCGTCGATTTTTGTTCCTTCCGCGGATATTGCCACAAATCTTTGTAATGCTTATTCGTGTTTAAAAGCGCCAGCACGATGCTTTGAGCATGAGAAAAAAAACAT
This sequence comes from Amblyomma americanum, assembly GCF_052857255.1. NCBI lineage: Eukaryota > Metazoa > Arthropoda > Arachnida > Ixodida > Ixodidae > Amblyomma > Amblyomma americanum. The sequence goes on along the minus strand of NC_135498.1, from coordinate 32,284,565 downwards.
TACAAAGCTGTGAGGCTATATCGCGCTCACAAAAAAAAATTGAACAATTCGACGCCGCTGACAGCAAAAAACGTGCTCTGAGTTTATCGAAAAACCGCATACACTCGCCGCTCGGGGCCGCACTCAATTTTAAGCGGTCGAAAAAATTTAGAGATAGAATGCGAAAAGCATCTACGATAATTTCTACCGTCTAACCAGTTGTTGCGCTCGGCTACAAACATTCCAGATTAATCTCGTCGTATCTTCGGCCGCGGTCATAGCCGGACACTGCCGGTTTTGACCAGAATCAAACAAACAGAAACATTTTTGACATTATGCCCCGTGAAAGAGTTACCTGTGTTGAAATTTTCAGTACTATATGCAGTATTCCTATGTGCTCCAAAGTGACTTATATTTTATCATGGCTTATTTGTTTATTCCTAAGTAATTAACTCACAAGGGGCGGGCGAACGTGAAATACGATATCATCGTAAAAGAAGTTATAGAGTGGAAAGTAAGTGATCATACCAGAAACAAAAAACGTAAATAGAAGTTTATGTCCGTAAACTGTGTAGCGCAATGAAAAAAAAACGACGAAAGAAAAACAAGCGATAACAACAGGGAATCATCACATGTATACATTTATTTTCATCTTTGTTCAACATCAGGTGATGTTAGTTGCACCGCAAAAAAACCAAAAAGTCTTGACTGGAGCCAGTGCCGATGTTCACAGCAGTGATAGCACGATATTGTATTGCACAATACAAGTATATGCATCAATATAAATACAAACAAAAGATAATGAACGATGGCAAAGCTTTGGAAACTACACTCACGCATAAGGTAGACGCGACAAAAAACATCAGAAAAAAATCATAAAACTCTTCTACACCGTGTTTGCAGACACAGAAGAAAACTAAACATAAGAAATAGTCAGAAACTCAAATGCAAAGAAAGAAAAACATGCTTATCTAAAAACACAGATATTCTGGTAACGTCGATGTCGTTTTGTAAGGGGTGATCTATGGTTCTGGGCGCAGTGAAATTTAGCATCTGTTTTCCTTACTTGGCATGACATTTAGTAACTTTCCAGTACTTATTCTGGATGGCATCTGCAGAAACTAAGTTTTTTTTATTACCCGATGCTTAGATCGGCGCCAGCGGGTCTCATCATTAGCAACGCAGACAGCAACTCTCGCCTGCTTGAAGCCAACGCTAAGCTTCTTCGGGATGGTCCCGAGCCACGCGATAAGGATCGCTCCTACGTTCCCGACCCGAGTGTCCCGAAGAGTGTCGCCCGGGTGGACTCCGGGCGGAGCGGAGAGGCCGCCGCAGTGATCGAGGGGCTGATAATCACCAATGGTCGTGACTAAGTTGGGGGAACTAATGCGGCCTCGGTCCCGGTAGAGGACTATCAGCGTGGGGATACGGCGGCGGGCTGGCGGTCGTCGTCCGATACCTTCGCCGGCTCCGCTAATGGCACAACCACTTTGGATTATCTCCCGGCGGGGCACTCCGGCTTTCCGCCTCGGCTTCTTCGAAGGAAGAACAGGGTTCGCCGACCGTGGGAGAGTTGGCGGACCAGCTGACGTCACCTATCAGTCCGGCGGGGTCCCGGCCGCATCCCCCTCTCTTATGCCAGGGGCGTGTCCATGTGTTCGGAGGTGTCCGTTTGTGTGCGCGAGGATGCAAGTTTGAGGCCACTCCCACCCTGGCGAGGGCGTCCTCAACCTGGGGAATCTAGGGACGAAGAACTGTATAAAACTGGACCGCGAGTGCATTGAATCATGCTTCATCTTGGGATCCTCCTTTTGCATCCTCCATTATGATCCTACCTTAAGATCCTCTCTTCGGAGAGAAGCTCACTTTTGATCTCTGAACTCTGCAAATATGTAAATAAACCCTCTCGTAACCTTCCTCCAATCACCCAACTCCTTTAACTTGTCGGCAATCCTGTCCTGGTGGTGGCGGTGGTCGGAGCAAGGGTCGTCCTGACCATGGTTCCGTCAGAGTACGGCTCCGAAACCCACCAACCAACACCGGCTATAGTTCAGCCAGGGGCCGGATGTTTTTATTTTGTACAACCTGTAACAATTACATACTCTGAAAAAAAAAAACAAATTGACTCTAGACGAGAAATATATAGCATTGTGAATGAATTCGCTTTATCATATTGGTATCGTTCTTTATTTATAATTACTGTGGCACGTTTTTGCAGGACAAGCACTTAGTGCACATTTTCTGCAGTTGCCGTAACCCATATTAGAATGCCATAATTAACAAAGACAGGAACGAGGAATTAGAAAGGAGTGTAGTAACGGATGTGGGGAAAGGTGGGCAATATCGGCGCATAAAACCAATGATGCTAGATAAATTACTGGACAGGTGTTCAATGGGGCTGTCCAGTGACATATTTTCAGAGATGTAAACTTCTAAAGTTTTCAAAACACAGTACAACTTCAAGGACATTGCTGTTAAACAATAGAAGAGAAAGTTCAACATTCGCCTGACGTGTGTGAAAGATAAGTGCTTTAGTCTTATTAGTATTTGATTTTAATGAGTTATTACCAGCCCAGTAGCTAATTTTTGAGAAGGCGTGGTTTGCACGATTACCTAAATCCGAACCTTTGCTTCCAGAAAAGACCATTGCAATATCGTCGGCATGTAGTATTTGTTTCTTAGGTTTAACCTATGCGCAAAATGTCGTTACATAAAGGAACAGGCCAAGAATACTAGCTTGGGGAACACCTGTTGTTCCCATTATAAATTAGTGTCCACTATTGTCAAAAAATTTGTGTTCGATGCTGGAAACGCGATGCTGTTAATGACAAAGCCTTTCTGCGAATGCCGTAGTTAACTTTCTGTAGCAATATTTGGTGGTTATTGAAATAAAATTCTTTGCTAAAATCGAGAAAAATTCCTTATAACATATGTTTGCTCTCGATGTTAACCAGTGCAGCTTGAAGTGTCAAGAGTTAGTATAGTTTCTGAGCTAAAAGTTGTCACTGTAACGGTCAGTGAAAGATGCTAGACGTTAAAGAAGTAGTTTTTCAAAACACATATAGAAGACTGGCCGATAGATAGATATATCGTTTAGTTCACCTTTTTTATGTACCACTACAGCTTTGGCGGACTGCGTACTGAGAGGGAACGTTCTTACTAAGATAAAAATATTGAAAACGTACACAAGCAAACGCAATTACATCTAGAACATATTTAACGCGCTCGATCTGAATGCGAGATGGATCGAGAGATTTTCTGCCGTTTAAGGACGTGAACGAAGTTCCCTCTTCATTTTGGGAGACTGAATTGAAAAACAAAAAATAACAGTGTGATAAATGGTACCTGTATCGGAGGTTAAATGATTATTACTAGTCGCTGCAGAGCTGATGGAGAGAAATAAGCTACTAAAAGGATTTGCTAAACCTTTTTCTTTTAATTTTATGACATCTTTATGAGGCTTTTAATTTATTGAGGGATAGAGAAAAACGCTAATTTTAGCTTTTTTATTGATTACGACCGTTTTTCTGTTGAGCTGCAAGGGCTTACATATGAATTAATTTTGTTTGCTCGGAACTCTTTAATGATGTAATTGTTGAAACTTTTAAACGAGCTCAATGGATCAGGAGTTCTGTTTTGAAGAAAGTGTTTAAACAGCTTATCATTTCTTTAAAACATCTTTAACAATGCACGATTTCCCACGCCTTTTGTGCTTTTCGCGTCAAAGGAAACTGTCTTTCTGGAAACAAGAAAAGTATATATATATATATATATAGCCCCAAGCCACTTCCTTTCGTGGCACTCCTTAAAGGGGCTGTGAAGGGGGCTCTAATAAAGTTGTGGCATGTCTGGGATATTGAAGCACGCCGCTTCACGAATAGTGTCCAGCAAGGATTTTTTAAATGCGCTTTGTAGAAGCTGAAGTATCTGTAGTTAAAATTTGAATTTCAGCGTCTTCGCGCATTTCCCTCTCCTCTCGTCAGTATTTGCACGCTGGAAGGTAGGCGCTCCTTCGCCGACCCCCCTCTGGGAGCGGAGCTTCCCGACCCGCTGGAGCTAAGCGGCTTATTGGCCGCGGCCACGGTAGCTGCCTGACGTCTGAAAAAATCTAACCAATGGCCACCTCTCACCTTGTCTACGCAGATGCGGGGGACGGAGGAGGGTGCGAGCATGAAAAAGTCGCCGGAAAGGGCTCGCCAACTTTGACGCGTGATTGCGGGTCGTCTGTTGCGTGTAGAAGAGTATTATTTGGCTCTGGTTTTCATGGCAACACAGTGCAGTTTTTAAGTAAGTTAATGTGCTCTCCTCGGAAGGCGTTTCAGAGCCCCATTAAGAAGAGCGCTGTCATTTTTCACAAATCGAGCTACGTATGAAAGTCGAGAGCAAAACAATCGACGAAAACTTTTATTCCCTGAGTCCACTTTTACTGCATTCTTTGCAGAAATGCCCGCGGAACAGCATTTCTTTAGGCGCATGATTTGTGGTAAAAGTGAGAATCTCCATTTGAGAGGCATTCACTTTTCAAGAAAATGTTTATTTCGGGAGAGCAGTTGGCGAAGGTGTCTCAAGTGACGCAGAATAATTGTCAATCAAGACAATTTTTTTTTCTCATTCATACATGATGTAGGCGGCACAAACAAAAAGCCGAAATTCTTCGGCTTGACAGGGATATGTGCCCCTTTAAAATTTTGTATAGACAATAATGAAAATACTAAATTGGCTACAACAAACATCGGTATTATTATACAAAGGTAAGAGGGATATGTAGCCATATGCAACGAAAAAATATTACGCAAGCAGTGTGATACAAGCCCAATTATCATTGTTACTAAAGCACAAGAAAGAAGTGAGAATCAAAAACCAAGTGAGTTTACCGAGCTCGGTAATAAATAGGGTAGTAGTTGACTTCTGTAATTAGTGCTTGCGGAGAATACAAAACGAACAGTGCGCTAATTTAGTCCACCTCGCTGTTGGCTCTTTTCTTCAGCTCTTGGCATTACAGGAAGTGCCGCTCGGAGACACTATCTATCCACTTTTATGCAATGGTGAGATAAGACCGGATGCAGACGCTCGAGCCTTCATCGCCATATATCTGTAGCGTAACGGTTGTTGTCATCTGCAGAAAGAAGAGACAAAAATATGGCCTTGGTCGGAGCTTTTGTCATGAAAAAAAAAAGGCATTGTTGGGCATTTTCAACGCCCAGTTAAGCACGAATTGATGCAAGCATTTCCCTGCCTTTCTCGGGCGTGGGTTTCGAAGGCATGCATTTGGGTGTTTGTTGTTTTAAGGGCTCCTAACATCAAGTCTGAAATCAATGTGCAGGCGAGAATGCGGGCTTTCACGAACTGTCTGATGCGTGCCGAAACACGCAGCTCAAGATGGCGATGAAAGACTCTATGACTAGTGCCGCAGGTTCGCGTGAGGTCTGTGCATGAAAGGCTGCCTTTTTAAAAAGCAGCGACGAACTCACTTTTTTTTTCATTTCTCATGTTCTTTTCCCCATATTAAAAGGGGCTTCATATCGGCGAGGAAATTTAAGAACGTTCTTCGTCTTGATATTTTAATGAAATCACCAATTCAAGCCCCAAACTACCTAGTGTCGCCACGCTCATGCCGCTGCATCCAGTCGGACTGAGTCACACGGACCACGCAGCGCGGATTCAAAGCACATGCGACGGCCAGTCTCTTTGCCGAGAGTAGTCGGATACAACTCAAGGACGCAGCTGCTCTTCCCCGTCAAATGACCCCCTTCCAGCGAATGGCGTCGGACGATTCTCATGACCCGGCTGGTGTTCCAAAACAGGGAGTGGTAGACGAAAGGGGATAATCCCTTCTCTCTATGGTCGAAAATAGAGCCCTGTTCATTGTGGCGCTACTCCTTGCATTGTCACGCTAGCAGGGTCACGAGGATCGCCCGACGCCATTGACCGGAAGGGGGACCCCTGACGGGAAAAAGCCGCTGCGTTCTTGAGCTGTATCCGACTAAAGCAGCGATAAAGCTCATCAAATGCTCCGTTGTGCTCCGTGACGCGTGGGTACCGGCCAGCGCGACACATGCTCCAGACACCTCCATGGAAGTGAGTGGCATGGTGGGCATGTTTCTGTCACGACCAGCGTGGCGTCTGTTCTACCACCCAGCGGCAATGGGAGCAGCGACCAATGGATGAGGACGAAATGTAATGAAAAGGAAATGGATCGCTACAGTATACGGCCCCTGATCACCTTTTCAAAAATAGGGGACATGACCAATGCGTGTACCAACTTACTTGAGGTGCAGCGGAGGGGACCGTCACACTGACTGAGCCGCCGTACTTCTCGCCCTTGGCGATAGGACACTGCAGGACGCTCTTGCAGAGGTCCCGTTGGACGCCTGGGATCTTAACTGGTATGATCCACAGTTTCATCTTGCCGTACAGCCAAGCAGTTGTGGTGTCCTGGTCTGTAGCAGCAGAAAGGAGGGTTGAAGAAAGAGCGATTCACACTATAAAGTTCAGGTACATCCAATACAAAGATGCTTCATCTATAGGAGCACCTAGTGATGCAATGACATGAAGTTATACTATCATAAACAAAATGTGATCGTAATTTATTTTGCTGTGAATTAATCAACTGCGTTTTGCAAGCTTCTCAAATCGCGCTTCTTTATTTCCTAAATTGATTGGCCACGGTTTAATGAAAAGCTGCTGCAGCCAAACGCGATGTGCATAACCCGAAGTTCATGACACTCGAGCGATGATCCTATTATTATTGTGTTGTTACGCTGCGTTTTTTTTTTCCTATTTTCACGAGGTCTTGGAAGGCCTGGGGCTGCCACGCGCTAAGCACGGCTCATCAAGTTCATTTCGACGAGAAGAAACCAGGTCCTCATATCTCGTCACCTCGAAATTCGCGTAGTAAACAGCACAGCAACCCGCAGTAAGCAGCCAAAAAACTACAACCAGCTCCAAAGCGTGTTTTGTCTTCCCATGTCGAACGTTCTTGGACAAAAATTTTGAATCCTGGAAAAGTGTAAGGTACTGTTATGGAAATATTGAAGATAATGATTCATTCTTCCGATGTGCAGCAAAACCTTTCTTTCAAAGTTTTTGCATCGCTCGCGCCGAATAGTTACTGCCATAGAAATTCAACGAGGAACGCTTTTTACGTTAGCTAAAACGTTAATACCACAACAGAAAATGCAAGCCTGCCGACAGATCTGCGGATATATTGATTGTTATAGTGAAATCTTACAATATATGAGAATACTGCTTTCGTAAACTTTTTCCTGTTGAAAAATGCTTTTGTCCAGATTTATTGTTGGGTATGTTTATTGGTGTTGATGATCACTAGCCAAAATAAAATCTCTGTAGCTGAATTTTGAAAATTCAGTTGATGACGTCGCCTAGACAAACTTACCAGATATTATAGAAAAGTGGACCTTGCTTTTCTCGCCCCGCTTGAGGACGCAAGGATCGGAGTCGCATGGTTCAACTTGGACCGAAACTACTTTAGCAGTGCTCCCTGCAAGTAAAATGGGACAGACATGTTTACAAACGCTCTGGATAGTGAAAAGAAACGCAGCAAAAAAAAGCTTAAACAGCATAGTCTACTGCTGAGAAAGGGAGAAAGTCGAGAGAGTGGCATCATTAGCGTGTCTCTCGTGGGTTCTCGACCGCACATTATATTTTCCACTCGGCTTTCTTCGCGTGCATCAAAAATTACATTTACAACGAAAACGCAAGCTTCAGGACTGCAAACCGTTTTATTATATTGACCACGGTACTTACAGGGTATGTTTTTGGCTAATAAATCCTTTTCTGCACGACTTACGCAGCTTCTAAATTCCCAGATTTTTGAGTGAAAAGTGATAAAGAAAGTAGTTTAACCTTCCTTTAAACAAAATCTGGAATTGAAACAAAAGGTTAATTTAAATTTTTTTTCTGCTGTAAAAAAATAAACTCACTCCCAAGAACGTCATATGCGTCAAGCGATTCATCAAAGGGATGCTCTTCGATTAGGCAAAAACATTTAAGAAAGGTCCCTCGCAGGTATGTTAAAAAAAAGCACCGCATCCTTTTGTCATCAATCAGGAATTTGTAATAAAATTAAGAGGCCATTTAATTAGCGTAAATTTCAAATAAAACCAGTGTGCATGGTATAAATGACATTGAATAAATAATATTCAGGGCCACAACGTTAGAGGCGCTTCTCCCGCGAAGGACTCAATAAAAAAGAAAGAAGCGCGATGCGAGCGTCGTTCTTAAGCTCCAAATAAGAGCACGATTTATGAACAGAGCTTACTGAACCTTTATATGCTTATAACTATAAGTTATCTTAGATGGTCAAAATGAATGCAAATAAGTATTTCGAAGTAGGCGTATTAGAGCGACAGTTACGGCCGTTTTATGCAACCACACGGTTCACCTCTCGGGCCAATGTATTGGAAGGCGAGTCCTTTGGCACTTGTTTTAAGGCTGCCGCGGTTAATTCGCCATTTCAACAAAAGAAGCGAACCCTGCTCATAAGAGTACACGTAGAAGAAACGTACAGTTCCGTTTGTTTCCTTATGAAAAATTTTTTAGACAGTCTATATACTGTTCATAGACATCTATAAGGTCTACAGACTCTCTATAGACGAACCCCAAAGAACAGTCTATAGGAAATACAAATCCTATAGACAGTCTACAGACAATCTATAGATTTACGTACATACACTTTTCGTGAGCATTTGTCAATAGACTCTGAATAGACAAGAAGAAATATCTATAGGAAAGCAAGAGAGCCTATAAGAAGTTTATAGGCTCTTCGCAGACCATCTTTATAAGGGTTGAATGTAAGACCAGTAAGACGGTTAGCACGCCTTCATTGATAGCCTGGAAAGAAAGAAAAATCCAACTTCAAGAGAACGACGCCACCAAGACCGGAGAGAGTGTGGTTGATTGTGAAGGAATCCAGAAAGGGAGTGGGAGGGGGCTGTCACTATGTGGTTAATAAATATAAAACATTGAACATAATTTTTTGTTTGCACCGCATTCAACATTAGTTACGTCTCAAAAAGCCCCATTAATGCAATAAATGTAATATTAAGTGCGACTATGCATAACTGGACTTGCAATACAGGAAGTGTGTTTATGGTAGAGAATGTAATCCGCAGAACAGCTAACGTAGGTTTTTTTTTTAGGGAAGCGAATTGGACAGTAGCAGGTAAGTGGGTACGTACCTGTGGACGGCATAATGCCAGTTGGGGAAATATTATGAAATTATGTAGGATACGGAACTAGGAAACTTCTCGCATGATAGAGTTAGTTGAAGTTCAGTGGAAGAGGACTTTGCATGGCAGTGGATTTAAGCTGGCTCGCTATGATATACCTGCGAAAAATGATTGTACTTCTACGTATAATGACAATACATGGCCCCAACACATTTTGTTTGGTACTGTTAATTTCCTAATGTATATTCATGTCAGATAAAAAAGTATAGCTTGTCTGTGTTGCAGCCTCTAAGGTTGTCTACGTCTTATTACATACCCTATCACTGGTCGCCGCAAAAACACTGCCAAGTCGCAGTAATCAGCGAGAAGAGGTGTAAATTTTGGCCTTTGAAAGCTCAATTTGCATGGTGGCGTACATCAGGGACAGTTAAAAGGCTAGTACTCTAAGAGTGTGAAATCGATGCTCAATAAATACAATGTGCCTGGCCTTTCGTTGCCTGAGAACATAGCGACGGTCTCAAGCTGGTAGATTCGCAAGTGTATTTTCTTCCTATGCAGCAGCTTCCAAGCACCTCGAATCCCGTGAGCATGCAGTGAAAGGCTTTTGCGACACTCCGACTTTAGTCACAGCCAAGAAATAATGCAACTAAACGCTTACCGCAGTCCCAGAAGTCGAGATCTCTTCGCTGAGCAGAAGCCAAGCCTATAATCAGGACGAGAAGCACGCAGCGGATCATAGTGACGAGAGCGGGAGCAGCGGCCCCTGCACTAAAGTAAGCTTATAGGAAAACTCCTGACAGCGCCGCGTCTTGTGACGTGGCACTAGGCATGGTCTTATATAGTGCACCAGTGGAAGCAAGTGCTCGCGTTCCAACGACTGCGCCTCACTCACATTCCCTTTCCCACCCTTGAGGACATTCTGTTATTTAAATAAAATAAAGTTGTTCCTCCTCATTCTCCCATTGTAATTATTAGCGACGACATCAGGCAAACATGAGGAAGTTTACAATCCCTACATTCATCTTTGGGTTCATTGCACACCTCTTTCACAATGAAAATAATGATAGCAGCAGAGCTTCATCGGCTCCTGGCCCTTTATCACTTTTGTGGGCTTCGTAAATGAAGCCTCTTGCGCAGAGAAATTCCTGTCTTCCTAATCAAGGACATTATCAAATGCCTTTGTCATGACCGAGTACCTATCCAGGATGTTTTTCTTTCTCCGAGGTAATGGGGGGGGGGGGGGGGGGGGCGGGTGCACATGAGTTCAGTTTGATTTTGGGGGGGAATCCGAGCCTCCTGAACTCGCTTTTAGATTCGGGCCTGATTAATGTAGCTGCACATTTAAGTTCTTTTTTATCGAGAAGCGTGTGGTGAATAGCTCGTCCACGAGCCAATCCTTTTGAATCGTGCTGAAAGCGCAACACTGGGTGTTAACTAAGCTCTTGGTGACAATTTCTTCACACAAGCAGGACCCTACACGTATCCAAATCCCCTTAATATTTGTCCGTAAAGTTTGGAGACTGATTTATTTTCTTCTCTAGAAATGATTCCCAAAAACAAAGCTTGGTGCGTATGTGTAGCGCCATCTTTCGGGCTAACCTGAGCTATTTTTGTTATTTGCTGTGGCAGCCGCTAGATGACACTACATGTATAACACATTGCCACTAGTCACTACACGTTGTCACTAGTCGTCTGCGCATTGTATTGTGAGTGAATGTGGAGAGATGGACGTCCACCTCGAACAGCGTGTAAACATAAAATTCTGTGTGAAGCTTGGCAAGACAGCCACACAGACGTATGAGCTCCTTCGTGACGCTTACGGCAACGAGACATTATCGCGGACGCGAGTTTTCGAGTGGCACAAGAGGTTCGTTTCAGGGAGAACGTCGGTGGAAGACGACACAAGGCAGGGCCACCCTTCAACCTCACGGAATGAAAACAGCGTGGCTCAGATAAGGGAACTCGTACAGCAAGACCGCACCATTACAGTCCGCATGCTATCAGATGCTCTCGACATTAGGAAGACGACATGCCACCAAATTTTGCGTGAGAACTTGGGGAAACGAAAGCTGAATGTCATACTTGTGCCGCACTCCCTCACACAAGACCAGAAGGACACGTGGGCATCTGTGAACGCTGGTTTGCTCTCCGAGGAAGAGAAGGATGCTGCATTCGTCGACAGCATCACTGCTGAAGACTAAACATGGTGTTTTCAATGCGATCCTCAAACAAAGAGGCAGAGCACTGAATGGCGGCCCACAAGCTCTCCGGCGTCGAGAAAGGGGCGGCGACAGAAGACCAAAACCAAGACGATGCTGATAGTTTTTTTCGATGCCATAGGTGTCATGCACCACGATCTCGTCCCACAAGAGCAGACGGTTAATCAGGAGTTTTATACCCGCGTGCTGCAACACATGCGCGATGCACTGCGACGCCGTCGTCCTGACTGATGGGCATCTGGACAATGGAGCCTTTTCCACGTTAAAGCTAGGCCGCACACTGCTCTCAGCGTGACAAAATTTTTCGCCAAGCACAGCATTACTGTACTTTCCCATCCGCCATACTCGCCTGAGCTCTCCCCATGCGATTTTTTCCTGTTTCCTGCTGTGAAGAGAGCCCTAAAAGGTCGCTGGATGGGCAACGTAGAGGTCATTCAATACGCCACGACAAAGGAACTGACAGCCCTGCCAAAAGAATCGTTTTCCAACTGTTTCCAAGACCTCAAGAAGCGTTGGAAGCTGTATATGGACTGCAAGGGAGACTATTTCGAAAGGGCGCTGCACAAATGATTTCAATGTTAAACGTATTTTTTAATGGACTCAGTCTCGGAACTTTACGGACAAAGGTTGCTCCTCAAAACAGGGGCCTTGCAGGGAGTATTTTCCGCTCTGCATTCAATAGTGCTCGCTATCTTGCAATAAGCACCGGCTGCTCAGCTCCATGCAACGCTGCCGAGTGCAACGCATGATAGTTTTTTTCTTGTACAAATTACTGCAAAAAGTCTGAGAGGAAACAAGAATAGCAATGATTTTTATTTATATCAGCTCTATTGAGTTTTACTTTGTATTAGAGACGCCGTAGTGGAGGGCACTGCATTGTTTTAGAACAACTTTACATATCGCCTCATCGAAATGCGGGCGCAGCGGCTGACCTCGAGCTCACCAGCCGAATGTTTTATCTACCGAGCCAGCGCAGCAGTAAATAAGAGAAAAAAGTTTAAGAATGTAAGAATGCCAAATTTTATCAACCGAACAATAGCTTGAAATATGCGATCAAATAGAAAATATTAAGCCGCGTAGCATTTATCAAATATTGGAACCTTTAATATCACAGATTCGAGCTCTGAACATTGTCCTGCTTGTGAGCTGAATATTTCTGTAGACAATAAGGACCCCGATTCAGATAGCTGTATAGCGACCTCAGCCTTGGCATTATGGCATGTCTGAAACAACGTGTAATTTAGATTATGCATACAATTATCGCTTTAAAAGTCGGGTGCTCCTCCTCTCCTGCAGTTGCCGCTCAACACGCTTAGCTTAGTTGAAGTTAGGAAAAAGAGATAAAATTGTACCGCGCATTTTGCTCTGCTGGACCGTACTCAAAGTTGAACCTCTGATAGAAGAATCAATCTTCAATAAAGCCGTTTAATTTCGTACATCTATACGACTCCTTTCCATAGGGCTCCTAAAGCTGTTGATTTGGCAGTATGAAAAGCGTCTCAGAAATATCTGAACTCTGTCCAGCTCCCGTTCTGAACGCTGTCGTTCTCCTATACTTACGTTGTATAAAGTACCACAGCCTACAATTTTAATGCGCTAGTACTAAGGCTTCCAATCTCGAAAAAAAAATCGCGGGTGGTTTAACATGGGGTCAATAACGAATTATCGTGCGCTAGCACGGTTGGCCCTGGTTTTGCATGGTTTCTCTTGGCTTTCTATAGTTTTGCTTTATTTGAACTGCCTTAACCTTGGTTTACATAGCGTTTTCGTGATATTCCATAATTTTAAACTTGTACTGCAGTACAACTGGTCATTCTCTACATTCATTAATCTCTAGCAGTCCCCATACCACTCCTGGCCCAGTGTCGCAGCGGTTAAGCGATTTCTCGCTTAACGGCGGTTTCTCCTGCTGTTGACCGGTGTACTGCAGTGGACGCGAGCTAAACAAGCCGCTGAAGCAGAGCAGCAACGAGAAGCTAGACTTGCGAACAGGGTGGAAGAACAAGCTAATAATCTTCCACCGTGCTTGCGAAAGACCAAACGGTTAGCGGCGGAGGCTGCCGCTGCTGTTTCTTCGACGACGCCTTCGTCCATTTGTGAGACTGAAGCGTCGGAATCTGATCTGAACCTGCGTTTGAGCTACCATGCCATACGTCTGGCGGAAAAATTCGTCTGCGACAAACAAGTTTCCCCACGACTTCACCGAAAACCGGTTTGGCAGTGTGTGCAACTCGTGTGAAAGACTGTGGCTAACCTATGCTTAACGACTAAACTTACCGAAAGCATAACCAAAGCAAACAGGGTTTTTTCGCTCTGTATAACCAATAGCTGATTTAATACCTGCTGCGTGTCTTCGGACCCAAGATACTAAACTTATTGTTGGAATATGGCGGTGCGCTCGGCTTGAAGCACTCTGGCATGGGTCGACCCGGTATTACACTGCCTCCGGGATCGGAAGGAAGGAAGGAAGGAAGGCCTCAGACGTTGCTGGCACATACCCACTACGGGGGAGTGGCCAAGACACAGGCGGTTAATTACTGGATACAGGAAATTTTTGACGGGAAAAGGAGTGGTAATAGTATGTAGTCTGATAGATTGGAAGAGGGAAGGAAAGGGGTCCAGTTAACTTGGAGATCGAAGACGGGACAATTGCTTAATGTGCATAATAGTACACAATGCCTGTAATGTTGCAATGTCTTACTGACAGAGATCAGGAAAAAGAAATTAGAATGGGAGTCGCTGCGTTTCCTGAAGAAAATTTTGCACAGCAGAGCGCACACTCCTGTCGCTTCGTCCAAGCAAAGAAGCGCCAATGGAAAGAACAACCGCGGAAGACACAGGCAAGCCCAGTTGATGAAATGGAATTTGCAAAAGACGCTTCCTCAAATGAGAAAAGCGGCGGCAGAACAGCAGGAAGTGATCTATTGTCTCAGGTTCGGCACAAAAAGGGCACAGTGGGGAAGCTGCCAGGCCAGATCTGTGAAGGTAGAAATTTAGAAGGGGAACCCGGCAACGCAAGCGCGTGAAAGAGACCTCTAGTCTGCGTGAGCGCCAGTCTTTGCTACTCCAAGGATGCAGAAGATGCTGATATTCGGGAGACGATGTAAGAGCCGAGGCAGCAAATTCCTGAAATATTGTGTAGCTGCGAAACCTCACCGCAGCTGTATATGCACACGATGGTAGGACAGCAACAATTGGGCCGCTGAGAGAGGCTCTTGCTAAGGAATCTGCAACCTCATTTAAGTGAAAGCCCATGTGACCTGGTACCCAAAGCAACCTTACCGAATTTAGATGCAGCGGAATCAGGAACTTAAAGAGGCGTAATGGCCGAGAGTCAGTGGGCGAGGATAAGGAAGAGCAAATGGACAGAGAGTCTGTCATAACCACGACCTGGGAAACGGTAGATTCTAATTTTCGTAAGGCTAAGATTACTGCTAATAATTCAGCCAGAAAAATTGGAGTGAAGTCAGGAAGACGGAGAGAAAAAGACCAATCCAGTGAAGGTGAAAAAATTCCCACACCTGCCTTTTCGCGATCCTGCGAGGCATCGGTAGCAATAAGAACATGAGAGGGAAAGGACCTTAGGTGGTCCTGCAATAGACCCTGAAGAAGCGGGAAGGGCTGCAGCTTTGCATTCGATGGGAAAATGTCATCGAATTCAATCTGGACAGATGAGGAGTTGTTATATATTTGGCGGACATCAGTGAAATGGATATTTATGCGATCAAGGAGGGACTGCACGTAACATATCTGCGGGGTATGAAATCGAGACCAGGCAGCACTAAAAAAGGCGGAAGGTTGACTAAGAAATATTATACTGGAAGCGTGAAGAGGGGAGTCGCACAATTTTAAAAATGTTTGAACTGTTAAAAGGCGAAACCTAGCTGATAACGAAGGCATTCGCGCCTCAAGGTGCAGAACAGCATTGGCGACATATTTTGGAAGCCCCAGACAAAGGCGCAACGCCTCACGCTCCAAAAGCACAAGAGGGCGAAGTTTATAGGCAGGAGCTCCTGAGAATAAAACACACCCAAACTCCAAAATTGGGCGGACGTACATTTTATAAATCATCAGAAGCGTATGCCTTCTCATGCCTGACCTAGCACTACAAAGCCTGCGCAGGATGCCAATGGCCCGAACTCCTTTTGCAGAAACTTGCTCAATGTGTGGCCGCCAGGAGAGAGTAGAGTCGTATATTACACCGAGATACTTCACCGTCTGAACTTGAGGTATTATGTTATTTCTATAGACCAGGCAGATGTTTACAGGAACAGAAACTGGAAATACTAACAATGCGCATTTCTTCACATTAAGGGACAGATGAATTCTTCCTAGCCAGTTGTCAAGAACATTGAGGTAATTTTGCAGGGTGCGATAAAGAGTGTGAATGTCACCTGCTGATGCAAAAAATGCAATATCGTCGGCGTACACATAAGTTTTCACATTTTGAATGCATGGAATTGAGCTTAGAAAAATGTTAAAAAGAACAGGGGAGAGAACTGATCCTTGCGGAACACCTCTTGTCTGTGGAAATCTCCTTGAGGAAATACCATTTTGGCAGCAGTAAAATTCTCTATTTTCTAAAAAGACAGAAATCCAGGCTACAAAATAGCTTGGGAAGTTGAGTTCCTGTAATCTTAGTAATAGAGTCGAGTGCTCCACGCTGTCGTATGCTTTACTGATATCCAAGGTGACAAGCGCAGCAAACTGTTTTCTATTGCGAGCTAATTTAATACGACTCTCAAGATCAGTATGAGCACACCAAATTGAACAACCCGGCCTGAAACCAATTTGACATGGATTCAATACAGCATTTTCTGAAATGAATGACATGACACGGCCGAGAAGGACCCTTTCCACAAATTTCACTAGGTTCGATGTTAACGAAATAGGGCGTATATTGTCGAAAGTTAAGCCCTCCCCTTGCTTTTTAAGCAATGGAACTATTTCAGCAAGACGCCACTCATGCGGTATCCAAGGACCTTTAATAGAATGGTTAATTAGAGCCAACAGGTCTGCAGGAGATTCATTGAACAAAATTTTGATCATAGATGAAGTGACCTTATCGGGGCCAGGAGCCGCTGGGGATAAGCGCAGAACAATTTGCGACAGCTCAGGCATAGAGACCTCAGTGAAATCACTTGAGGTGCATGTGAATATAGTAGGAGAAGGTAAAGCAGATGTAAAGCGAAGCTCTAGGCCACACGCAATATCTTCTAAGGCCTTTGCGATGTCAGCAGGGGACTGAACGAGGGATTCAATGTTGGCAGTCGGAGGAATCACCTTGTTGCGCCTCATGAAACTAAACAAGGCTCGTTTACTGCCCGATTGGGAAAGGAAATCATAATGATTTGTATTATACTCCTCCTTTGCACGGGCGATCCTTTGCCCCGGGATCGGCCCGGGGCATATTAGCGCGC
This sequence comes from Amblyomma americanum, assembly GCF_052857255.1. Classification (NCBI taxonomy): domain Eukaryota; kingdom Metazoa; phylum Arthropoda; class Arachnida; order Ixodida; family Ixodidae; genus Amblyomma; species Amblyomma americanum. The sequence continues at coordinate 32,267,756 of NC_135498.1, read as the reverse complement.
GCCTTTTCTTTCTATCTTTGCTCTCCTATCCTTTAACTCTCCTACTTTCAGCACGCGCCAGCCAGCGTGGCTCGGCTTGAGCCAGCAGGCAGGCCCGTGCATTTTCCTTTTCTTTCTTTATATCAGCAACAGCAGCAGCTCTGTAGAACGAGGTTTAGATGAATTACACGCCGCCAATTTTTTTTTTTGAACCTCGTGAAGTAGTACTTTAGCACAAAAAAGAAGAAAAGCGTTGCTGGATGTTGAGCATTACTAAGCGCGAAATAAAGTGCGAAAGCAGTGTTTTGCAGGTGAACGCCACTGCCACGCACCTGAAAGCGCGATTGTGGTGTCGACTGAGCCAGGTAGCTAATTATGCGCCTTTTCTTCCCTCGAAATCAACGGAGTCAACGTTGCTATCGCCGACGCCAATGAACGCCGGCGGCCTATTGAAAAATTTGGAGAATTTTGGGGAAAGGAAATGGCGCAGTATCTTTCTCACATATCGGTGGACACCTGAACCGCGCCGTAAGGGAAGGGATAAAGGAAGGAGTGAAAGAAGAAAGGAAGAAAGAGGTGCCGTAGTGGAGGGCTCCGGAATAATATCGACCACCTGGGGATCTTTAACGTGCACTGACATCGCACAGCACACGGGCGTCTTAGCGTTTCGCCTCCATCGAAACGCGGCCGCCGCGGTCAGGTACGCATACAGGTACTCCGGATCAGTAGCCGAGCACGCTAACCACTGAGCCAACGCGGCGGGTACGGCATATTGCTCCAGTGGCGTTTTTCTGTCATAACCTTGTCAACGCAAGTAGCGCACATCTCTCTGTCACTGCCACCACGTAGCTCAGAACTTGTTTGAGGTGTCCACTGACCGAGGGATCCAGTTATGAGCGTTATTTTCCTGGCGTGGCTTTTTATTTTATTTAGTTTTTTTTTCGTGGTCTGTTGTCTGAGCGTCTCAAGCCAGCTAGATCTGCAGAAATAAAACAATTATGGCCGCGACTGCGTCGCGCTTTGGTTACTTTGGTTTCGAGCTTGTGGCGGGAGAACAGATCAGTTTCGTGGCCACTGGACGAGAGCCATGCTGTCGCCACTTTTTTTTAACATGGTATTTACTGCTGTGATGCAATGTTTTAGGTACATGACCTGTGTACAAAAGTTAGGGAAACAGTGGTAAATCAACACGATGCATAACAAGACACACCCAAGCGACGCACCAAACGCCAAAAATAGGAAATGCAGTGCACATAAAGAATACGTCATAATAAGACACATCTAAATAACAAAGCACAGAACTAAGAGTGAGTGCCACTCTGATTCGAACTCGGTTTGGGCATACACTTCTTTTGTATAGGTGTACAATCATTCTACTAAAGTGGTCTTTTTCAAAAACTACAGATTCACAATGGTGGTCCAAGATGCGTTTCTTTCAGAAGCTGTATAATCCAATTAGAAAGGACATGTCGAAAGACTTATCAACAAAAGGCAGTGCAATGAGATATCGTACAGAAAGCGGCGTTCAATTAAGTTTTTTTTTTTTCCGTCTCCGCTGCAAGATATCTGAGGAGAGTATCGCATCTTTGCAACTGATGAAACAATGCTCAATTGTTTCGTGAGCATCACAAAGGCGGCAATTTACCGTAGACACAAAAATACTCTTTTTCTTGGTGTGTAGCTTATAGAAAAATGCCTTTGTAGAGGGCCAGGAACACTGCTTTGCACACGTTGATAGACGCAGTATATGTTGAAAAATGCCATTTGCTTCGCCGCACATCGTTATGATCATCATCTCTATCCTTTATTACCCATTAGTGGTTTCCAGAAGGGCAGTGTAGCCATTTTTTACATGAATTGTACTTAGTTAGAAAGTGCAAGAAAATTACGGGCGCGCCTCATTATCAATTTGCGATGACAATGTGTGAGCATTAGGGCTTCTCCTTGCTTTTAATGGCTTCTCTTGTAATTATTATATTCTCTTCCCATTTCCCAATGTACTGTGCCTCGTATTTATTTACTCACCAAAGATTCTTCGCTCAACTTCACTGAGCAAACTACTTGCGTGTGAAACTTGCATGCAAGACACACTTCACAACTTTCAGTCTCTGCATCTAGGCAGAGTACCATTTTTGTTATTAAGGACCGCAGCGGTGGCCTAGTCGTTTGAGCATCCGCCTCACAAGCGGGAGGTGCGTGGTTCGATCCCCAGTGCCCCCGGTTACCCACCGGTGATACAATGGGCGCAAGCTTTCTCCTGGCCTGGTGCTCGGCTTATCAGGGGTGAAATGCATGGAAAATTGGTCTTTGACCACACCACGAGTAATCGAAAATGCCTTGCGCCACGGCGCTTTTTGGCCACAGATGCCCTTGCGCCATAAAAATCTATAATCGTAATCTACATAATAATTTTTTATGATTAAAATTGGCAAACCGTATTGAGCAAAGACTGATCGTCGTTAGAAAACATGTGGTGGTAAAAAAAGCAGCTGTCTGCAAAAGCGCGAATGGATGATGGAATCTCGGAACTAATTCTCTAGAACACATTGCTGGGCTAGTTGGTTCATGTTATTCAATGATCAATTAATGGCGGGTAATTGACCATTGTATTCCGAATAGAAGCTAGCTTATGCATGCAAGAAAGAGCAAGGGGGACAGTGACCGAGCCACTCCGGAGATTACTTGGGTTGTGGTGCAACGATCACTGTCAAGTACAGTGTATTGGGATCGGCCTCTTGGAAAACAGCGAGTACATGATAGATGCGTCGCGGTTAACTAAGAACAGCGAGTTTACTCATGAATCTGTGATGCAACTACGCGGTCGAAAGCTTTTGGAAATTCAAATAGATGACATCTGTTTGAAATGAAGAATCAAGGTTCATGTGAAGGTCAGTTGAAGGCTCTAAAAGCTTTTTCGCATGATAGCCTGAGCGAAAACCATGCTGGCTATTGAAAAAATAGTATCCTTTACGTCAGATATGATTTGTGAATATATTACATGTTCCAATAACTTGCAAGCCATAAACGTTAGGGAGATAGGGTGATAATTGGAGGAATTGGAATGGTAGCCTGCCTTGAACATAGGAGTAGAACAACTTGGTTTTCAGCCATTCGGGATGTACCTGCTGGATTCGACTAGGCAAAAATTATTGTAAAATTTTGCTTGCAATGATAATTTTCGAGAAAATGTTGTCCGGACCGAGGTCACTCGATAATTTGAGGATGTTGATTAATTAAACTACACCTCCGTTAGGAATTTTAATGGAGGTTTAGGTTTTAGGTTTTATGGGCTTTAACGTGCGAAAGCAGCTCGGGTAATTTCGATCACCTGGTGTTCTTTAACGCGCACTGACATCGCACAGTACACGGGCCACTAGCATTTCTTCTCCATCGAAACGCAGCCGTCGCGGTCAAGATCAAACCACCATATTACGGGTCAGCAGCCGAGCAGCATAGCTAACTGAGCTACCGCGGCGGTTTTTAACGCAGGAAGTCCGCAGAGAAAAAAATATATATATATACGGCGATAAGGCGAATGTATTGAAGCAGTTAAAGACTAAATAAAATGAAAAAATAAGAATTAATGACGACAGAACACTAATAGAGAGGGTGTGTAAATTGCCTTGGCACGTTATGGGACTGCTGTGCAAGCAGTTATTATTTTGTGTTAGCAGATTCTGTAATTTTCTGGCGCTTTACAATACATACACTTACTACACCAACAGGAAACTTTGCGAAGACGGGAATTTATAGTGTGTAATTTGCAATCTGCCCCTCCGTGTTTTTTTCTGTTAATGCTCTGGTTTATTGCGTTCATTCTCACTCTGTAACTGCCAGAAGATTGTTTAGGTAATTTAAATAAAACAAAATAAAAGTCGGTATTTTATTTTTACAGCCTTCAGACGGCAGTGCCGCATCTTCGTGACACGCAGACTTCACAGTTGTTCTTGCCGTTTAAAAATACCACAGCTGTTCTGCGCATCAATGCTCACGTGCCCATCTCTTTAAAGCCATTGCATCGCAGACGTTCTTTGCTCTATTGTACCAAGTGCTTGCTGAGAGCCTATTGAGTCCTGTGTCGTGCGATGGTATCGAAATGGGAACAATACGTTGAAATCAGAACAAGTAACACCTTCCCAGAACCATCGTCGCATTCTGCGCAGAGCGTTGATAACGAATACAATAATGGATCAGTAGGATCAAGGTCTTTTAGTCTCTCTATGTACTGTCACATGCTTTTTGGCGTCAAGTCACGCGCTCCGTCAGATGATCAGTCACGTACTACAAAAACCGTTTGTACCCGCACATTCACCAGACACTTTCGTTGTCTTCATTTTAATGCGCAATACGTCACGATCAAAGTCGTTGACCTAGAGTATTTTTTCTTAAACTTGATATTTGTGACGCTTTTTTGATCACAGAAACGCGGTATTCAAATTTCCATGATGCAATTTCGATGCCAGATTTTAAAGTGTTTTTTTTATGAATATAACAATGCGTTGTGGTAGATGGCGTTTCTTTTTCGGTAAAAAGAAAAGATGTAGCTTGCGAATTTTGATTGATTATGATGATGATGGTCATGAATTATGATGATGATTATGAAGCAATTTCGGTGAATCTTTGTCCCGTAATTTTGTCCGCTTGTTACCGCACTCCTGGCGATCGTATTCCAAATGCTATATTTGGGATTGACAATTTTTAAAATGGGGTGATCATGAACGGATGTGATGTAATTAACAGAGGAGATTTTAAGTGAACGTACTGGATGACAGTAGTGCATCTAACGATTTTCGCATTCTTATTTCAGCGAGGGTCTGTGTGAAAGTTATATCAGTATACCGTCCAGGGTTACTGCAACATCGGAGCAACTATTCGACCTCTCATAACAATCTCGGCGATCGTTTCCAAACTGCACTTGAAGTGCATGCACGGGTTTAAAATTTAGCGCCTCACGCTCGCTGTTACTGAAGCGCTACACAAGCAGGCATTGATGCTTTCAGACAAGCAGGTGCAAACGCGCACCGAGGTGATGTATTCGACATGATCGTTACCAATGCGGCATATGACAATTTTACCAGTAAGTTTAAAATTCATATTTATATATAACGCGCATTTTCCCTGTAAGATAAAAAAAATGCCTAAAAGGTTCGTGCAAAGTAGATCACATGAAACCCGCTTCAAAAGATACAGAAAAAGAGATGAGATGTTCAAAGCGCTGTTAAGCTCTTAATGCGTACTGATAAAAGCCGAAATAAGCTTAGCTTATCTATATTGCATCCTCCGCGGTTATCATCTCATAATATATGTATATATTCTCTTACTGTTACAAAGGTTGGCTGGTGGGCGAATTTCTTGTGCTGCTGGACGTCCAGACTGCCTTCGACATCCTCCCTCGCGCTACCGTATGCAAAAGGAACTCAACCCTTTTGGTGTGGACGGCTGTCTGCGTCAGTTCATCACCTCAGCAGACGCACCTTGAGGGTCCGCATCGGAAACACCCTCAGCACTCCCGGACCATTCATGGTAGGCGCCTCGCATTGCTGTTTTGAGCAGCTTCTTGTTTAACCTAGGCCTGACCCGTCTCCCAGATGCCATCCTGAGCACCCGCCTCTAGGTACAGTGCTCAATCGACGCCGACGATGTCCCAAGCAGCACAAGTAATTGGCCCAACATTGGAATTGTATTGGCAAAGGTGGCCCTACAAAGGACCAGGATAGGACCATCCGGTTGCAATATTGGGCCGATGACCTGTGCTGCTTGGGGTACTGACCCGTCTCCCAGATGCCATCCTGAGCACCCGCCTCTAGGTACAGTGCTCAATCGACGCCGACGATGTCCCAAGCAGCACAAGTAATTGGCCCAACATTGGAATTGCATTGGCAAAGGTGGCCCTACAAAGGACCAGGATAGGACCATCCGGTTGCAATATTGGGCCGATGACCTGTGCTGCTTGGGGTAGCCCCGTGGGTCCGTGACCCAGCGAGGAGTCTCAAAACAGCAAGGAAGTCACTGCAGAAAGCCCGCCATGCGGTTTATTCCTTCCTGGCCTCTATAGCGCTCATTGTATCGGCAATCAAGACAGTGTCCCTCCTCATCCATTCCAGAGGAAACAGATCACGGGTCACCACCCTGCATCTGAGTGGGACGAGTCTTCCCTCCAGGACCAAGGAGAAGAACCCTCGTCTCGTGATTGACCACAGGCTGAACTGGACCCCGGTGGAGAAGGGCCTTTCTTCCATCTCTCCATCGTGTAGAGTGGGCCGTACTCCAGATACTTGCTGGCGGGAAAGGCTGCATCCTCAAATGAACTCTCAAGTTCTATAATGCAGCTGCCACCAACCTGCTGCTTATGCCTTGCGTCTGGTCACCCTCAGCCCCACCCGGAAGAAGAGGGTCGAGACCACATATCGCTCCATCATCCGAACATGCCTGGGGATCACGAAGTCATCCCTTCCCATCTCTCTTCACCTAGTCCGAACGAGCCTACTGCACAGCAACGGGCTGCGTCATGCCAGTGAATGGGCAGGCAAGCAAGGTCTGAAAGTAAACTGTGTGGGTATCCAGTACGTAAGTTCCACGTGGGTACAACACAGACTAATGGCCTCTTTGCTAAGCCAGATATTTGCGCTTGAATTGTAAGCACAGCGGTAACCGAAGAAGGTGGGCTGAGCCAGGCCAAAACAAATGCATTGGCGGAATCTCAGCCGTAAATATTGCTTAGCTGATATTTAAACACACGTCAGGTAATTTTGATCTTGAGTGCATAGTTTTGTTTTGTTTTTTTATCTTGAGGCATAGTTTTAGGTAGAAAATGATAATTCAAAGAGGCATTTAGCACGACTACAGTTCAGGTACTCAACAGGACTCTGTCCAGAGCCCCTCCTTGAATTTAATTCTTGCTTCGAAATTGAACTAGGAGAGTGGCAGAGAGGGAGGGGAGCAATTGCTGTTAAGGCTCAAGGTGAGCAAAGTTCATCGTTTGCCTGCACTTTGAAAAAAACAGACGCACTCTCCTACCTCACGCTCTCACTTTGACGTGCGCCTGCCGTTTTTAGTCTGTGAAGTTGTCACTCACATGCTAACCTTAGTTACAGCCTGAAAAAGAAAACGAAAATTCAGGCGCGCATTTTGCTTCCGCTGGAGCGTACTGAAGTTAAAGCGATGGTGGAAGAAGCAAGCGTCAGTAACGTTTTTTTTTTAATTTTGCAGGTCTTTTCGCACGCTTGCAGTGCCAGAGCAAAGTTTTTTGTTCCATCTTTAATGGCTTTGTGTCAAAATCTAAACAGCGCTTCTGAATGAGAATAGACGGCTCTCTAATCAAAGCCACCGTCGAACCCCGCTTCATCACATGTGCACAATTTAGTATTTACCTCCCAACGAACGCAAAGCGAAACGGAGCGCAACAACAGATTTAGAACCAAAGTTTTGCTCAGTACAAGCTAGCAGAGGCATGATTAAGCGCAGAAAAAAACTTACGGGGGCCACATAGGAGGAGATGCTGATTTGTATAGCGACTGAGGCCTTTTCGTCCTTGGTAATGGGGCAGTTAAAGATGTTCTTGCACAAGTCCTGTTTCAAGCCCGGGATTGTCATCCACAGAAACCATGCTTTGAACTTGCCTCTCAACCACGCAGTTTTGCTCTCTTGATCTGGAACGAGAGCCCAGCGTAGGGTTGAAGCAAAAGAAATTCTAATTAATTTTGGTCACCTACAGGTTCACAGTGACACACTGATCTTTCTTCTTAAGTCACCTTCTTGTATCGTAAAAGGTGATCCTAGTCTTGCTTTGTTGATCAGTCACCCGAGAGGTTTTTTTGCGAATGCGTAAAGCACTTGCAATATGTAAAAGCCGGCGTTTCAGTGATGCAATTTGAAGATTTCGATTTTGAATATTTGGAAGATATGGAAAAATAAATAGCGTGGAAAGGCAAGGATATTCAAGGCGTTTTATTGAGTAAAGGCAGATGAATAGTAAGATTTCAGTACGGCAGAACGCTTACATACGGGACGTGTGAACCGCCATGCTACGTTAAAGTGACTGCTTTGCAGACGGTTATTGCTTGGTTTTACCAAATTCTCGCTCCTTCTGGGGCTAACATGGCTGGCTTGTTTGATGCCCCAAACAAGAATGTTCTTTTATTCTACCTCCTCTGGCAGGAATTTACTGAAGTATAAGATTCTAGAAAATCTTTAGTAAAACTAGTATGGTTACGCAACCTTCGTCATGAAATATTTATTGATACTACTTCAGCAGGGAATTTTGTGAAGAAGCTGGAAATATATGTAATGTAATTTGGAATCTGCTCCTTTCTGTTTTTCTGTTACCCATCTGATGGTTTATAGCGTTGATTCCCACTCTGTGTCAGCTCGAGAGGCTTTACAGTCGTGTAAATAAAAATAAAATTTAAATAGATGTCTCCCTTTCGCAGCAGACTTCGCGGAAGTTCTCTCGTTTTAAAAATACCACGGCTGTTCTGTACGTAACTGCGTACTTAATCAATCCTCTAAGGTCGTTGCATCACAATCGCTCATTGCTGAATTGTGCCATGTGCTTGGCGAAAGCCTACTAAAACTTGTGTCTTGCGTTGCTATCTAAGTGGGAACAATGCGTTCAAATCAGAGCAAGCACCACCTCCCCGCAACCGTGGTGGCATCCTTCGCACGGCGGTGATAATGAAAACAATGATAGAGCAGTAGAGTCAAGGTTCTTTGGTGGCCCTCTTGATTCACGCGCTTTTGGCCTCAAGACACGCCTTTAATGTTATGTTCGAGCATGTACGCCAAAACGATATGCACCCCATACTTTCACTAGGTATTTCCTTTCGTTGCCTTCATTTCAATGCACAATATGCCGGGAACAAAGTCGCTATCTAGAATACTTGTTCACTTAACTTGACATGTGTGGTACTTACGACCGCGGAAACGTGTTATTCTAATTTAAAATTTATAATTCAGATGCGAGATTAACAAGCGCATTTTTTTTGTATGAATCAAACAATGATTGTTGTGATGACGTTGTATTTTGATAAAAAAGTTGCAGCCTGCGCATTGTCTCAAACTAATGGAAGCTGCAATTCATGTGGAGTGCCGTAAAATGAATAATAATAATTGGTTTTTCTGGAAAGGAAATGGCGCAGTATCTGTCTCATATATCGTTGGACACCTGAACCGCGCCGTAAGGGAAGGAATAAAGGAGGGAGTGAAAGAAGAAAGGAAGAATCAGGTGCCGTAGTGGAGGGCTCCGGAATAATTTCGACCACCTGGGGATCTTTAACGTGCACTGACATCGTACAGCACACGGGCGCCTTAGCGTTTTTCCTCCATAAAAACGCAGCCGCCGCGGTCGGGTTTGAACCCGGGAACTCCAGATCAGTAGTCGAGCGCCCTAACCACAGAGCCACCGCGGCGGGCGCCGTAAAATGAAGTGCTGCGCTTTTGCGGCTCCCAGACTCTGGCCATAACCACAACTTAAAACTGCTACGTGTTTACCGCCGACCCAAAACGAGACTTCTTTTCGTTGAGCAGGCGCCGAGCTTACCAAGAGCAAAAGGATGACAGAGTGAATCATAGAGGGCAGAGAATGAGAGCAGTGATTCTCAGCACTAAAGTTAGCATGATGCCACGGACAGTGCCTTACTTCTTTGTTGTACTGCGACAGACATGAGCATAAACACAGCGGGTGCGGAGGTAGGTGCCCATCCTCGCATGAAACATCCACCTTCACCTTCCCTGTACAATCTATGTCATCAGATAAAAGTGAAGAAGGTGTCCAGTTAGCATATTTACGCGTATCTCCATTGCGCAGCTGTTAGGGATTGGAAACCTTGATGCCAGCAACGTTAATTGCATGAGTGTAACTGCTTCTCACTTCTATGCACAAAAGTCATTTGCCGAGAATGGGCATAGTAAACAAAGCCTGACATGATCACGTGCTAACTTCCGGAAATTCGTAATCAAATGTCCTCTACCAGAATGCTTTGCTGAGGGCCTAATGCTGTGTGATAAGCAAAATGAAAGCCATGAATAAAAAAATACAACAGTGACAGCACGGCTCTACAAAACTGCGCCCAACCAAATAAGCTACTTCATCCTGACAAAAATAAGTAATATTGCACCAAACAGCTCCAAACTTACCGTTTTCGGATTGGGCGGCGCCGTGCATTGGATATCCAGAATGGCATAGCCTTAGCTGTCGCTGCTGTTTCAAAAGGTTAAACAGGTTTAAGGGACTCCAAAAAAAGTTGCGGTATGCTGGTAATGGACGCCGCCCCAGGAAGACCCCTCAGCACGAATTTTTTTAATGCACTTTATAGAACCTGAGTTGTCTGTGAAAATTTGGATTTCAGCGTCTTCGCGCTTTCTCTTCACTCTTGTCACATTTTACAGCCTCAAAGGCCGGCGTTCCTCCACCGGCCCCATGCCGACGTGCGGGAGGATTGCCTAGGGGGCGGAGCTCCCTGACCCACGCGCTTTACTGGTTGGTAGCTCCATGACCTCTGAAATAATCGTACTAATAGCCATCTCTTAACCGGAATACTCTGGAGCGTGCAACGAAGGAAGGGGCGAGCATGAAAAAGTCGTCGGAAAGGGCTCGCAAACTTTCCCGCGTGATTGTGGGTCCTCTGCTGCGTGTAAAGGTGTATTATTTGGCAGAGGTGTTCATGACAACACAATGGAGTGATCTAGCGAGTTTTTGTGCTCTGCTCATAAGGTATTTCAGAGCCCCTTTAAGGTCTGTTGAAGCCCACTTATAACGAACTTGACTATCGCGCGGTATTCTTTCCTTATATTCCGAAGTTTGCAGTAAATGGACAAAAATTAACTTCGGGACGTAGAGTTCCATGGTGCACTTTTTACGCCATATGAAAGCGCGAGCAGTTTTCGGAAAGGCGAAGTTTCGGCACGTGTTTTCGAGTCGCTGCCCGTTTCTCTCTGGCTTACAAAGCACAAGCACAACACGCGTAGAAATGGAGGCTCATTGCCGTCTTCAGGCTTTCATGTCTTTAGAATCTACCTTTCATCGGTCTGATTACGGTTTGGTTTATGGTTTATGGGTGTTTAACGTTCCAAAGCGACTCAGGCTATGAGGGACGCCGTAGTGAAGGTCTTCGGAACTTTCGACACCTGGGGTTCTTTAATGTGCACTGACATCGCACAGTACACGGGCCTCTAGAATTTCGCCTCCATCGAAATTCGACCGCCGCGGCCGGGATCGAACCCGCGTCTTTCGGGCCAGCAGCCGAGCGCCGTAACCACTCATCCACCGCGGCGGCGTGGTCTGATTACGACTGGCTGCCCAATTACGCCTATCGTAAAAGAATAGATAACACGGGCGCTGACAGACAACTGCTTGTTTATTGGAAAACACAGGATATATGCAGAAAAAGCTCACGAATACATGTTAAACAAACAAAAAATTTTACGAAACTGTTACTTTGGAAACGAAAGGCACCCGTCCAGACACACAACCTCCCTTGTTTGTAAAGCCAGAGAAGGTTTGGCCATTCACCTGTCCACTGTCTTGGCGATGCAATACGCGTCAAAGATTTCCCTACAGATCTGGTTGCCGTAATCGTACGCAATCGTGGTGCTATCCAAGTCCGGCGTGCACGTGCGATTCTCGCGTTTCTTGCTCTCCCAGCAGTTTATCACGAGATCTGAACAAACCCATCTTTTTTCGTCCAGCGAATTTCGGTGCTCTTATAGCCGCACATTTATTTATACACCTTCCCGCCTGGCCTTCACTGATCTTTCCGTAGGACAAAAGCACTTTGCGCACCACTCCTTTCCTGCAAGAAGCACTGAATTCAGTGGCATGCTTGACTGAGCAAACGCCATTGTCTTCTTAGGAAGAAAGCTTATCCATCCTCTTTTTTACTGCCGCGCACACTCCCCCGACCTCGTAATCAGGCTAGAACATCGTCTGCACGTTGTGTTTCGTTGCTTTCTTTCTGAGCCATTGTGATATGCCGGGTATGTACTGGATACACGTGACCTTCGTTATTGTTTCGGCAGTAGTCTCCCAAATCGGAGGATTAGTTTTTTGCTTCAGTTTAACCAAAACTCTCTGCCAGCCTTGGAAGGCAACAGACAAACGAACAGACAAAGCGACATGCAAACACACAACGGCTATATGCCGGTAATGGCCACTATAAGTGCTAACGCACTAAAAAAAAATCACATGACGGTTACGACTATGTAGCGCGAGGTTCAGCGATAGCTGTGTAGGCATTTAGTTTTGGCAGGCGGTTGTTCCAAACAGAGCCACACGTAGGCTTATGTGACCCAGGTTGACCATGACATAAGGGGACATCAGAGGACGAGACACAAATAGACACACAGCACTAATAAAGGCCTTAACACATTCTGCGTTGTGTCATGCGGGATGATAAACGTACCCGGGTTGCCATGGTAACCATGAACGGTAACCATGGTAAACATGGACGGCGACGACGCCAGACGATGATGATGCGCACGCCAGGGACGGGCGCCTAACAGCTATCGCTGTAATACTGTCAACTATATATATATATATATATAGCTGCGATTTCGGTTCTCACTGAAGATTATGATCCCAGGTCTTGGCCGATTATCCTAGCCCGTGTGTTATTTGCGGCAGAACGAAGAACCATATATAGTGCTTTTAGAGCGGAACCCTTAAGGGCCGTTCCTGCATTCCGCATCGTCGTCGGCGTTGTCGGTGCAACCGTTTGTCCAAGCAGCAGAGCGAAACGCCACGGTAAGATCCCGGAGTGCGGCAAGCAGCCTGGCAAGCCACCTGTCAGCGGTGGCAGGTGGCATGTGAAGAGGTGCACTCAAATTTCTCGTTATCGACTATCGTAATCTTCTGTTAATTTTTTAACTCTTTAAACCCCCTTCTGCTTGCTGCGTTCTAGACGAAAAACTGCAGGAAGCTAGCCTGACTCTTCGCCACCCCCTATTACGAACAGGTGGCAGAGATAGCTGTACCTCATCGCCATTTCCTTCATATTCCTTACTAAACGTCCGCACTCCCTGGCTCACCTCATTCACACGACTACAGATGGCGCAGTTTTGCATGTTCCACCTCCCCGAGGCGGAGTACGATGCACCCTTTATGTCTCAAGACCAAGAGAATAACAATCTATTTAGCTAGTAAAAGAACGTAGTTTTTGCATAGCATTAACAGAATGTAGGGCACTGGCTATAAATAAAAAAGGACGGTTTAGTATGGCTAAGCGTGGAATAGAGTGCATAGCACTTGCTACGACGGGTACTTATGGTCCTTACGTGGAAAAGGCATTTGACTTAAATGCCTTTACCATAAAGGCGTTTGGCCTAAAGCCTTCTATCCGGGGCCTTTATCTGGAAGGCATTTACTATAAAGACCATTGATGCCCTTTACCACAAAGAACTTTACCCTCAAGGCCTTCACCCTCACCCAGGCCTTCACTCTTCACCCAGGTGAAGGCCTGCCAGGTGTACACATCTGGCAGGCAGGTTGGCCAGAACCCGGGCCACCTGCCGCATAACAGGCTTCAGACAAGTGTCTATGCACAAAATCAGAAAATGTGCCTAGTAGTGCTACCGCACTAAAACTCGCAAGTTCCCCTTCGCTCATTCGTAAAGAAACGAAGGATTGAGCTCTAAAGCTTTGCTGTAGGCGCCTGTTCGCAAAATGAGTGGCGTGGTGATGATCGAGGGCTTGTGAACCCCTGAAGCCTGGACCTAATACAGCCATGCTAATTGGTGGTGTCGACTCAAAGTGAGTGTAGAGTGCGGTAAATCCTGGAATTCCTTGACGGCCGCATTTTCCAGATAAAATAATTATATAAGGTTAAGACGATTAGGGTTTCTATTGGCGCTTCACTCAGGCTTAAGGGCCTGGTGCACAAATCTAACGATCGCATAGTAAAAAAAAATGCCGTGCATACTGAAAAGGGAAGAAGATGACGGCGGTCAAGGCTTAAGTCTTCATTGCCTCTGATTCCTTGACGGGTGCAAAAGTTATTTCATCATCCGTGCATAAAAAATGACGCACACACGTCCACACACGCGCGCGAATGGACACTCACATCCAAATACACTCGACATTTGGTAGACAGGATTCATATGCAGATTAAAGCCAAGAATTATACAAATCAGAACACATTTGTGACTACAAGATATTGCAGGCTCCGAAGATACGAATGAAACCCACACCCACAAATCCAAATACTATTAGGGAAACCAGTTTGTACAGACTCTGAAACCAAGAATGAAGTGTACACCCCACGAACACTACCCATATATCGGAAGCAACGACATACTTATCATGAAATACACTATTTTCCTGAAGTGATGCCGCGCTTGAAGGTTGTGGCTAGCAGTGCCCTGCATCCAACCTGGGCTTGCATCTTCCAAAGGCGGCCTACTGCCTTCCATCCGCGTCGCAGCACTTACAACATGCTGTCAACGGTCTGGTGATAATCAGTAAAAGCTTGGAGCTATAAATATCAAAAAAAATTTTTGAACAGTTGCCGTTAGAATAATACTGAAAAACTCCCAGTATTCTCGATCTTTCTCCTTTCAACTGGTCGATTCGGATTTGGGTGCTGAATCCGCTCCAGGGCGACCGAATCTGCCACCGGACGACCCAATCCCGACCGACGAGTGAAACTCGAGCATGCTTCGGCAATGAGCACGACGGAAGCTCGCATGACCGACCGGTTCCGGAAGTTGGGACTAGCGTCGGTCTCCCCATTTTCGCTTGACTAGTGTGACGATGACCAGCGATGGCGACACAGTTCAGTGGTATCTTGCAATTCGGGTGTAACATGCGCCGCATTTTGTCACGCCAAATGGTCAATGACAACCACGGTTGGACACCGGGAATGAGGGCATGCCCTGCGTATATGTCCTTTCCGCTTCGTCAGAAGAAGGCACGTGCCGGCGATGTTTTCGACCCTTCGCGAGGCAATTCGGGTTCGGGTTGGGGTTATGCGGTTTAACGTCCCTAAGCGTCTCAGGCTACGAGGGACGCCGCAGTGAAGGTCTCCGGAAATATCGATCACCTGAGGTTCTTTAACGTGCACTGACATTGCACAGTACACGGGCCTCTAGAATTTCGCCTCCATCGAAATTCGACCGCCGCGGCCGGGATCGAACCAGCGTCTTTCGGGACAGCAGCCGAGCGCCATAACCACTGAACCTTCGCGGCGGCGCCGAGGCAATTCGAGAAAGATTTGTTTCGTAAATAGCTTTTCGTCATTGTCACTGGCTCTGGTCTCTGGACGCCTTCAACCGCTTTCTGAATTATTTAGGGCGAGAAGCGTCACTCTCCGTTTCGACCACGCCGTCAGAATGTAAGCAAACGCCCGGGGCACACCGGCGATGTCTCAAACCGAGCTAAACATTCACAGGACGGTTACGACTATGTAGCGCGAGATTCAGCGATAGCCGTGCACGCATTTTGTTTTGGCAGGCGGCTGCCCCAAGCAGAGCCACCCGCAGGCTTATGCGACCCAGGTTGGCTTGACATAATGTGACATCAGACGACGAGACACAAACAGACGCACAGCATTAATAAAGGCCTTAACACATCCTACGTGGCGTCATGCGGGATGATAACCAGACCCGGCTTGCCATGGTAGCCATGGTAACGCACCCACCGGTTATGCCGACAGCGACGCACAAGCTAGGGACGGGCGCCTAACAGCCATTGCTGTAAAACAAGCAAACCCGGCTTGGCCATTCCGGAGGCGACGGCATCACTCCCTCGGAGTTCCGGCCGCTTCTCGGTGGATGAAGTTAGGCTTACCCTATAAGTACGATGCAATACTATGCAATACTCTCAGTGAAGCGAGAGCGCTCCGCCGCGGAGCGACTCGCACCAAAACGATCAGTGGAATTGGCGAACGTGATTCGGATCGACTAGCGGAATTCGCCATAAGATAGAAGGATAGTGTGCCACACGCTACTATGCACTCTACTATGCACTCCAAGTCCCATCTGGATGGCACAAGTGATTAAAAGCTTCACATTTCTTTAAGCGCCCGTATTCCCGGACACACACGTTAACCTTACGGTACAAGCGCACCTGTGCAACATAGACATTTTGCAACGGGAGGACGCGGCAGTTGTAGTTTACAACTCAAAATGGCGAGGGCGACTCTGTGTGCCCAAAAGTGTCCCTAGCCCGCAGCAAGTCTCTGAGTCAAGCATGTAAGTAACCATGTTAATGATCGACTTCTGATGACCTCCATCGGAAGAGCAGTAGCAGTCATCACTTTGTGCCGTGCCTGCAAAGAGTCAGATTCTTTGAAATTCAGACACGGACGTATTGCATTCTTTGCTATATACCAGTACATTTCGCTTGGACTGTAAGAGACAATAACTCAAGGAGGCGTGTTTGGTTGGGATACCACTTACAGTAAGGGAGTAATTACTCATTAGCATCTACCCAAGGGAACCCATACAGCTACAAGGAAAACCTATACAGCTTTTAGAGAAACTTCGCAATTGAAGAAAAATTCGCACTGGTCCGAGGTTCAAACCCTGGGCCGCAGCCTCACCTAGGCAGTCGCTCTACCAACTTAGCTAAACGGGACGACTACCATATGGCAAGGCGAGAGCGAATTGATCAACAACTCGAAATTTGAACAGTGTTGACACAATTATTATCATTTATAGTAGTTATACCAGGATACAACTTTAAGAAATTCAGGAGCGATCAATTGTATTGATGGCTAGGAAATGCGATGGATTTTTTCTTTCACTCGCCACTCTGTTCTAGTTCTCATTCTATCCGAATTCTGCTTCCAATGTCTTTAACTCATAAATCTATTCTAATTCTGATTTTATTCCAGTTTTGTTTCTATTTTTATTCTATTTCTGACCGTAAAGGTTTCTTGTATTCATTTTTGCTAATTCTAGAGGCCCGTGTACTGCGCGGTGCCAGTGCACGTTAAAGAACCCCAGGTGGTCAAAATTTCCGGAGCCCTTCACTACGGCGTTCCTCGTAGCCTGAGTCGCTTTGGGACGTTAAATCCCCCATAAACTACTAAGCTATCATTTTTGCTGAGTCGTTATTATTACGACGTCTCCCTCCTCTTCCCCATAAGTGGAGAGGGGGAGTGGGGGACGGTTGGTAGGTGTCAGGTGTAGACAAGAAAATTCTCTTTAACACCACCCGTCATCTGCAGTGGTTAGCATGTAGTGGCTTCAAACAGACGCTGACGTCGCCGACACCAGACAGTTTTCGCCTTCATGGCATTCCTAATGCTATCGCGTTAAAAAAAAAAGCAGTCAGTAACAATGGGCGATGGCCCCACGGCATTCTGTAGTTACTTCGCTCAAAAATCGCAACAGCAAACGAAATCATCCTTAAATGTTCGGCTGTATTAAACAAACGAGATGCATCAAAATGCTCGGCCTCATAATTTTGTCTTTTGATTGTTTCTAGTTTAAGTAACAAGGACTTCAGCAACAGAGTACTTTTTTTCTGTCCCGGAGGAATTCTTTGTGCCGGTCATGAATGTGGGCGGAACGTCATCGCAGACTTGTTTTCCTGTTTGATTGTTTTTTCGATAGCAGACACAGGGGCAGAACCCGGTGGAGTTTTGCTTGGTAGACATATTTGCAGAAATAAGCTTTTTACCTAATTCATTTCACTTCTACTTCCTTCTTTCTTTAAGTTTTCGATTAAGAATGTACCTTTCGGCGCGTCTGCTGTTGAAACAAAATAAAGTCTACGCACAGAAAACGTTTATTGTCTAAACGACATTTTTTTTTTGTGAAAACTGTTGACATCGGTGTCCGAAATGACAGCATAAAGGTAGCGCAATATCAAAGGGCCAGTGCGCATATTTAAGCCTTCTTACTGCTAGCTCTTTTCTTTACGTCTTGAAATTTTTGAATTGCGGCCTGAGGAAGCCGCATTTTCACGTTTATCGAATGAGGACATCGGCCTTGATGCACACGCTGGATCCTTTGTCACCAGATATCTTCAGCTCAACATTGGTCTTCATCTGTAAGAAACAGTTGAGACAAAAAACGCGGTCATTGCCTCAGGAATCTCAACAAGGAAGCAGTCTATGACAGCGCTATATGCCTTGTTCACGCATTTGCGACAACCAGTCAAGCACGCATTGATTCAACAGGCGTCACGTGCGCGTTGTTTACGTGTGCGGTGCGATGACGCTATGCATTTTTTTCCTCGTATTACTTCTCAGGCTACACTCTCCTGCTCTCTTTCTGTTTCTCCGAATGTTCAAAAAACACACAAAGATTAAAACTATAACAGTTACTGGATGTTTTTGTTTAGACCGGAGTCGGCGAAGGCAGCACCCTGCAAACATCGCCTGTCTGCTGCTTGCTACATTGGTTCTGACCCCGGGCCATTACCTCCTCCCTTTTGTGTATTTTTCGGGTAACGGTTTTAGTTGGAAAATAAGGAAGAGGTACCCCCATGACTTCGTTATCATTTAATCCTTCAGTCTGATGGTATAGTTTCTTGTTTTTGTTTTTGCGCTGGTCGCTATGGACGTTCACTATCGAAGCATTTCGAAATAGTTTGGGTTACTCTATGCAGAACACGTCTCGAAGAAAAGGTCACCTGGTAGTGTTTTCAATACTTATTTGATGACGGCAATATATTCATACGAGCGTCTTCGCTTCTTTAAAATTTGTTTACTTATTATTAAAAATAAGACTAGTTCAAAACAGCGAGAAATGAAAAACTAATACCGGGCTGCGCAGCCGAAGGCCACTGCGTGACTGAATGACTGCGTCACGAACATCGTGAGGAAAAGACTCGCGCGCGTCATAAGCGATGAATCTGGCGGTTGTAATAAATGATCCCGTTCACATTTTCACAATCATCTCCTGCTGTGTACAAACCGAGACGGAGCACATCGGCCCATTTTAAATTTTAAATCAAGCTCCTAATCACCTAAAACTCGCAGAGGCATGCATGAAGCGTGTACCAACTTACGGAGGGCGCATAGGAGGGGATCGTCACCCGCATGGAGCCGCCGTACCTCTCGCCTTTGGCGATGGGACACTGCACGATATTCTTGCACATGTCCTGTGACAGGCCGGGGATCTTGACTGGTATGATCCACAGTTTGAACTTGCCGCTCAGCCACGCAGTTTTGGTGTCTTGGTCTGCATTGGGGGCACCGCGGAGGATTTTAGCAAGAGAACCTCGCAGCAGTTTGAGTGTAGCCGACGCACAAATGCTTCACTGGAGACCGCCAAGCGACACACTAATGCGGAACAATCTTCTTGTGACCAGAAATAATGTTATCTGTGTTTTGAAATCAGTTAAAAAACGGTACTTAGAGAGCTCTGCTTATCTGGCGCTTAACTTACTCCGACAACTGCCCGCCATTCATTTCAGAGCTGCACTTTAAACAACGAATAACTCGATATTGGAGTAAAAAGTCACTGAACTGTTCTCTACCGCACTCTCTTTTAGGAGCAGGGTTTGCTGCACAAGTTCCGGTATAGATTTCGACCACTAAACATACGGAATGCTTCCTCGTGGCATAGTAACTTGATGCAGTTAGCAATGGGAGGAGGCTTTTAAACGCACCACCGGAGGCCCTGAGTTTAGCAAATAGAGGAGATTGAAACCTCGGTTAAAGTCTTCGTAACTATTGGAACTTCGCATATTCCGTATATTTAGTGATGTAAATCAACCCCGGGGTTTTTGCAGCGCACTTTGCCCTTTAAAGCCAGTGCGCTAGAGAACAGCTTGCTCCCTTTTTACTCATTTCGTGTTTAGAGTGGAGGAGGAGGAGGAGGAGGAGGAGGAGGAGGAGGAGGAGGAGGAGGAGGAGGAGGAGGAGGAGGAGGGACTTTAATGGAGCAGGAGAGGTCTCCCTTCTTACTCCTTTCGTGTTTAGAGAGGAGGAGGAGGAGGAGGAGGAGGGGGGGGGCTTTAATGGAAACAGAGAGGTCTTCCCGGTTGTCGGCCTGACAAGCGTGGTGTTTACAAAGTGAATATTTCTAAGCTAAGCCTGCGTATCGTCTTTCATCGTGTAATTATGCTGACGTAAAGAGAAAAGGCAAGAAAATGGTCTTGTTGAGACAGCGTGCAACAAAGGAGGAGCTTCAGTGCGCCAGCTAGCGGACTCTGGCTCTTGCTCGAGCTTTGTACGTTTTTTTTAATGCTATGATGAATTAAAAAAATTTCTTCCTTCTTTTTTCTCACTTTTCCATGAAGTCTCGCAAAGCCTGGAGTTCAGTAATAGACAATTATGTGCGCTACTTATTTAGCCCAGCAAAACAGCAGTATTTACACACGTCGTCTTTCGTCGCTTAAGTTCTGGGCAGTGTGGATGCAGTCATAAGAGAGGAAAGATTTGGGAATTCAGCGGCGCATAAGCACCTATGGCTATCATGCGCATCTAAGGTTATCAAGAAAGATACCAATGATATTGAAATTACCTTGAATTCGTTTTCGCTTTGATATGTTTCAGTGCCGGAAATTTGTGCACGGTGTCTCTGCGTTAAGTTCCAACACAAAAGAGCATGGAAGTTGACGTGAACATAGCCTACGTTTTGAAAGATTTACGGTATGCTTTTGTCTAGCTGCTGATATAGTTCATACACGGATATACAGCTAGCCATTCTTTCGTCTGTAATAAAATATATTTTACACTCGTCACGTTCACGCGCGGCTTCCTGCTTACGAGATTTACAGGCGTACTTCTACGCTTATGCCATTATCAGCTTTGCTACGCTGAACGCACTCTGCTAACGAGGCCATTTAGTTCGGCACATAAAAACAGGTATTTGTTTCTCATCACCCCTCTTATTCTCTTTGCAACTAACACATAAAAAGCACTCGGTATGAAGAAAGCTCATAGCAGTCTAATTCCGGCTTTCCTTTAATTTATGTAGTGTCTTCTTTCGTAACGAATAAGGAAAATATGTCCGTGGCAATTGAAGTTTGTCAATAAATGCATTTCCATGGACAAACTTACCAGATATGATAGAAAAGTGCACCCTGCTTGTCTTGCCTTTCCTGAGAACGCAAGGGTCGGAGTCGCATGGTTCCATTTGGACCGAAACAACTTTAGCCTTGCTCCCTGAAAGTAGAATGTAGAAAACGTGGTGTCAAATGCGTTGGATCCTAAAAGTAAATTCAGTAACAGAAGCTGGACTAATCCACACCGGTAGCAGTTTAGAAAGCCAATATGTACAGTAACATACCACTTGTAGGCTACCAAAATCATCTGATGATGGTGAAGATGACGATCATGCTTTACACATGGACATAGTTTGCTTTGAAACTTTGTAATATGCTTTCACTTACATGGTAGCAACACACCTCGCTGAGCACTGTTTATTTCTTTATGAGTGAGGCAAGAGAAAGAGAAATCCTCTGCTATTATCACCACGTTTCTGCATTTCTTACAACAAAACAAAAAAACCATGACAGGCCGCTGTACTACCAGTGACAAGTTACAGTTACCCCTCAGAAGAGAAAAGCTCAGTAAATTTTCCCCCGCTCACGTATTACAGTAATACGTATTTCGAGTTATTAAATGCTAATAAATTAAGGGTAGGAAATCAGGAGCTGATATATTGGGCCCCAAATTTTACGTTCATGACAACGCTGTGATGTTCCTAATTAAACCTGTATTTGTACAAGGTTCTTCTTTTCCTAAATACGAAGCTCAAACTAGCATTGCTGGCGGTGAAAATGCAGTTATAGGCTTCAGCAACCCATACCTTAGTCATAAACAAAACAAATAGTAGACCAGCTAAATGCTTACCGCAGTCCCGAAAAGAGACATTTTTTTCGCTGAGCAGACGCCAAGCCTACCAGGACTAAAAGAACAACGTAGCGAATCATAGCTACCAGGTACCGGGAGCAGCAGTCCCTACTCTAATGCAGTCGGTATGATGCCGTTGGGCAGAGCTGTGACTTGCGGTGCAGCTGCAGGCATGGTCTTAAATAGTGCAGTTGAGGAAGATGGTGCCCACAGTCACATGGCTCGTCCCTATTCCCTTTCTCTAAGCGACGACATGCGGCAAGACTGGGAAAATGTCCAATAAACATGTGTAACATGTAAACTCTTAGTGTAAACTCACGCTGCAGGTTGATAAGAAGTGTTTTCTTAGTTTATTTGATCGATGACCTGCCTGCCATGCTCAGGACCCCTGATAACAGCGTGATTGCTAAGATCAAAGTTGCATCCGTACGTGACTGCTTATCACATCCGCGTATTGTTCTCCAAGGCTGTTTATTCTAAGTAGATGAAAATGAAGCCCCACCTCATCACGTTGTGAGAAAATTTTTTTATGCATGTATTCAAGTCTCTGTTCAGAGTCCAAGGTGGCCTTACGCGCCAAATGAACGCCATGAAAAAAAGCGTGTTTCCGACACCACTCCTTGTTACAAGTAAGGGTGAAATGTGCATTTTTCAGATGCTTGGTGAAAGTGGAACTCTGAGTGCTAGCTAGGCTCTAGTGATAACTTTCTTTAATACCAAACAAGGTTCCAGACGTTATCAAAATCCGACTGTAATCTATTGCAAGAGCGTGCAGTTTTCAGTGAGAACTTGATGTTCTGGTCTCAATAATTTTTGCTATTTTTCATACGTTTATCATAAGTTTGTTTTATAACAATTATTTTAAACGCTATTTGTTTTATAACATATGACATATATGTTTTATAACATACATGTTTTATAACTGTTTCATAACATTTGATTTAAACGCGGCAGGAGCCGCCTTTCTTTAGACGCAGTTTTTTCCAAAAAGTTAACGCAAGCAGGAAAGTAGATCAAAAGTGTTGTTTTGTGCACTACGTTTTTTGTTCATTGCACTCGTACCAACAATTATATCTGTTAGCAACGTACGCATACCATTGAAACGTAAACACGACTTTCTATTAGTTGAAATCTATTTTTCTATGATAAGCGGAAAGACTGCAGCTATCGCGCAAACATTGGGAAAAATGGCCAGTGACCGCAAAAGCATGGGACCCCAGCCATAATCCGAACAGAGACAATATTTAGTTTAATCAGTTGCTCCCGGTGATTTCGAGAGCGGAAAATTGTTTCCCCCAAAACAATTAGCTCATATAATCAGCGTACAGATAGTGACAGGTGCATGCAGTGTACGGAAAGTATACTAATATAAACTGTAAAAAACACAAGGCACCTAAAATTGCACATTGTGGGGCACCATTTGCAATAAGCTCTAAAATTAGACAGGTGCTCAGCAAGGTCAGTAAATTGGAATATATCAATGAAATCGCTGTGGATCAATTAAGAGTAACGCCACGGTTGTCATAAAAAGGAAGTTTGTTGAATAAAATTTCGTGTCTAACTATTTGTGAGATTGCATATATTTTTCGCAAAAGTGATAAAAAATTGCTCATTGCACGAGCAGATGAAGTGCACAAAAATGGTCCTCAACAAATTTCACAGTTTTAGTTCGTACAGTTAAGTGGAAAAATGTGGGACGTACTTCTGCCGTTGGCACTAAATGAGAATTAAAAAAAATTCGGATGTATCTGTCCTATTGGTATACATGGGCCTCCTCCAAGAGTTAGTTTCTTCTAATCATTTCACGAAATTGTTCGTACTTGTTCGCTTGTTGTTGAGCTTTTTCGTACTACTTCTCCCGTCTTGGAAACCAACGACGTCTACGCCTTTGTTGGGCTTTCACAGGGTTGTGTTCTTTGCCGATGAGCTGAATTTCACCCGAGACGCCAACAATTTTTGGACATTTTTTTTTTACTTTCAATTCATTCGGAAGGGCTTCTTGCTGCTAGCGATTCTGAATGTTTGGGTATTGATGATTTGGCGCCCAAGATCAAAATATACATAAGATGTTTGAGAATTATCCCTTAGCATTCAGTCGTTAAATATCCAACTATTTGCAGTATGGTAAAAAAAAGCGCCTTCCTCTTATTACTTGTCATCTAAAATCTTCGGAACAAGTGCACGTTGTGATCTACAGTTGCTACAGTTGTTCCTCTCTGTGAACAAGAAAAAAATCACTCACCGGGCATTTTCATATTGTTTGTTTTCTCTCAGGTCGAATATAGCCCAAAACTTGCAACGCGCCCGAAAGAAAACTAAGTCTCAAGGCCTCGACTAGACTCCTCAACTAGTGGACGCGGCTGAAACCATTTTAAAACAAGTGATTGAAACCTTAAGATAGGTGGGAGCACAACATAAGTGGGACTGCCGCGTCCCACTGCCGCTCACGAGTCCTTTTGTATGGGGAACGAAGTGGGGCGTATGTGTCCCATTGTCTCACGATTTGTTAATAGAATCGAAGGCTTCTCTAAAATCAAGGAACAGATCTAACGTGCATTGAACATTTTTAAAATTATCAGTTAACTTGTCTTTAATATTTAGAAGACCCTATATCAGTCGAGTGTTTAGCATGAAAACCATATCGTTGCTTCACGAGGAACTGTCCCTCAGTTAAAAAACCGCTTATTCGCATTTTGTAACTTTTTCTAATACTTTCGAAACTATAGGCGACACTGAAATTGGTCTGTAATTTTTAACGTCGTCCAATGACCACCCTTATGTAATGCGACCACCTGTGTAATTTCTGTATTGGCTGCAAAGATGCTTGTAGCTTATGAACTGTTACTTATATGCCTCAGAATAAAACTTATCGAATCAGCAACAAATATAATTAGTGCAGCCTTGACAACATCGTTCCCCAGGAGCCGCATTTTTATCTAATGTTTTATCTAATGGTCGCCGCTTGAAGAATTTCCGCCAATATTTTAAGACAGGAAAATACTTCCAAGTTCGCTGCATGGGGACAAGAATAATGAGTCAACCGCACCAGCAAATATTTATTTATCTAGTTCACCGTTGCCTACAAGTAGTTGTAATACAGCTCCTAAGTTTGCAGAGTAAGTGTTAAATTTGTCAGAGAAACAAACATCCCTATACTTCGGACTATTAATTATAAGGGCTCAAGGGATCCTGT
This sequence comes from Amblyomma americanum, assembly GCF_052857255.1. Classification (NCBI taxonomy): domain Eukaryota; kingdom Metazoa; phylum Arthropoda; class Arachnida; order Ixodida; family Ixodidae; genus Amblyomma; species Amblyomma americanum. Next base: position 32,242,838 of record NC_135498.1, on the reverse strand, counting down.
TTTTGCATTTTCGTATAAAGTCGCCAACGCAGGTCCATATCATAGGATTATTCGATATTGTTACGAACTCATGCATGTAATACTACAACCGTGCTTTCTTAAGATCTGAACTGAGCCTGTTCCTGATTTTGTTTATATTCGACTAGCAGCGCCATGTTTTTCAGGCAAATAAATCTATAAAAAGTTTAGTTTTTATAATTAATTTGTTACCCAGGACTTTTGTGATATCTTGATTTTTCCGACCGGCACCAAAGCATATGCTTTGTGATAACTGTCCTTAATCTTAGCAATTAGTCATAGGATAAATTCCAATGTTTTTCTGTATGAACGTCGCCCTAGCTTACAGCCTCGAACATAGCGCGAAGATGACGTCTCAGAAGCAAAGTTCCGATGGAAGACTGATGTGTGCCGAGTTGACCTTTTTTTTTCCTTTACGCACGTGGAATGAATGAATGAATGAATGAAACCTTTATTACAAGGGAGGGATCACTCTCAGCTGCTTTTGGGAAATCAGAAAGGAAAAAAAGCAAGCTATGACTAAATGATCGCTGAACAGTAATGTTAGAATACCTAAAATAACATCGAGCTTATCATGAAAAGTTATGCACGAGTCAAGCAAGTTCTCAGTGTATGGTGTTACCCTGGTTGGTGCAGTAATAACGTTGGAACAACCTAAGGATGCAATGGAATCACAAAGACGACGGAATACAGGACTCTATGGTAATAAATCACTATTAAACTTTCCACTGAAGGAAGCAGGTGCATAAAAAAATAAAGCATGTTCAATAGCATTCCTTACAAACTTGAGAAGTTCATTAAAATCACCAGAAACTGGGCGATGAACTGTGGCAGTGTCCCAAGAGATATCGCATCAATAGACTCATAATGGCTGCAGGCAACAGAAAATACAGGTAAGCCTTTCTTACCAAGTCCCACTCTAAATTTGAGTGAAGCTCCAGCCCCTCTTCGATTTCTTCTGTAAGCTCATTCCTGATTTATAGCCTGGAAAACTAAGCATTTCAATTTCGTCTCTATGACAGCCAAAATACGAAACTTGTGACCAAGAAAACATATAGTCCAGTTTAGTGCCATTTCTTTTGAAACTACTGATGTTAGCATGAAAAAGTGCAGCGCTAATTTGTGATGGTGCCCCAAGCCATGGAGATTTTAAGCACTAAATATATGCTTAATACAGTGATTTCCATCTCTCTCTTCCGCTTGTACGTCAAGGCCTGCTTTCGAGAGCATGCTTATAGACTCCATTTCAACTTGCAAAATTCAAGAAAAATGGCCACCATGACAGTCATCTTAAGGATGTCAAAATTTGTGTCCCCACAAAAATTCCATAGCAGAAGAACATAAGAGTGAAGAATTAGTGTTTTGTAAGCGAGATAATCATTTACACAAGCTGTAGGAGAACAATAAGCCAACCCTTTGTGTAACCTCCCCCTCCAAGTGATAACCACTGCTTCCTTAGTTCTTTTTCTGGATGACTTGTGTGCAAAGCACAAAAGGCTAAGACCATATCTCTGATAACAGCGCGATTGCAAACTTTGATGGCAACAAATTCTCATCAATACATACGTGCTTATCACTTCCGCGTATTATTCTCTAAGGCAACTTGCCTTTGGTGGAATTTGTAACTTTGATGCCACCAAATTCTCATCAATACCTAACTGTTTATCACTTCCGTGTATTATTCTTTAAGGCAATTTACCCTCGGGAGACTTTGTAAGCCAAGCACCACCTGATCACTCGCTGAGGAAACATTCTTGTGCTCGTAATCAAAGGCCTTATCAAAAGGCTCTCTCTGTTCAGGGTCCAAGGCCGCCTTACACAAAAAATTGAAGCCACAAAAAAATCATGTCATCGACGTCATCCCTTGGTTCCGTAAGGATAAATGATTAATTTTCGTTTTTCGTGGGAAGCATCGTGCAAAGTTAACTCTGAGTTCTGGCTAGGTTCTCAGTAATAACATTAATACCAAGCAAGGTTCTACACACTGTCAAAATCCGTATGTTATCTTCTCCAAGAACAACCACCTAGCAGTAAGGCCTCAAGAATGCTTGATATTTGGCCATAAGTGCCGGCTGTGCCAGTGCATTATTTGTTTGTAGAGCGCCAAGTAGTATAGATAGGTTCTTTCACGCACATATTAGAACGTGAAGGCTGACAGAAGAAAGAGATCAATAATAGTACATACTTATGTTTAGGCGCCATAGAAAAATTGAGAATACAGGTGAAGATTCAAACGCCATGAGTGTTTAGGCGGCTAGCTGGTTGCTCATATTGACGAAAACGTAGGTATACAATTAGACGGGACGTGGGAGAGGCAGGACACAGCGCTAAATAGAGCTGTGTCCTGCCTCTCTCACGTCCCGGTCTCTCTGTGCGCTAAAATTTTCGTCACCCGAACACCCGCTGAATACTTGCAGTGTTCTTCAAGAAATGTGTATAAAACGATTTAGACCAAGAGCCTTTGCCGCTGGTCCAATGACACTTGTATCACACAATGACAGGACCTTAAGATGCAGGCTACATTCCGAGTTAACCACTATAGGCCGGAGGGATACTACGCATTTAAGAAAGCCGGTGTATAAGCGACGACAGCAGTAGTCGAACCAACCGCCCAGTAGGGGGTGGATGTTTTTCAAATATAAGCAATGATTTTCAATGATCATTCATTACATTACCGAAAATTTCCTCAAAGAGACCCAAAAATTTTATTGAAGGTCATTTTTTTTTCTGCAGAAGCTTTCAAACTCTGTCAGTTTGGCAAAAGTGGGACAGTTCCGGCACTTAATATCCCCTGAAACTCTATAAAAGTTCTCTATTCGCAAAATTTTGCCCTCAGATTCTCCTTTTGATGTTCCATTCTCCGAGTGAACATCGCTGGGCCCTTGGTGTTTGTTGCTATTCATCTTCACGTGCTTTTCGCTTTAGGACCAGTGCGCTACGAGATGTTTCATTGCGCAAACCATTGTTTGCTCAGTTTTAGCCGGGGCTTGCTTTAGAAACTGTGTTCTTTCATCACTACCGCTGCTAAAGCTTGCGGACACAGGAGCAGAAATTAGAGAAATAGAGAGCGGTGGTATGACAGGTTACCTTTTTATCCCTTTTTGCCGAAAAATGGAATCAGTGTGCATGGTTTTGCCATAATTTTTTTTTCTCGGGACAGCTCCCCGCCCTTCATTCTCTTTGACAAAAAAATTTAAAATTGGTTGTTGGGGAAAGGAAATCGCGCGGTATCTGTCTCACATCTCGGCTGACACCTGAACCGTGCCGTAAGGGAAGGGATAAAGGAGGGAGAGAAAGAAGAAAGAGGTGTCGTAGTGGAGGTCTTCGGAATAATTTCGACCACCTGGGGATCTTTAACGTGCACCGACATCGCACAGCACACGGGCGCCTTTGCGTTTCGCCTCCATCGAAACGCGGTCGCCGCGGTCGGGTTCGAACCCGGGTACTCTGGATCAGTAGCCGAGCGCCCGAACCACTGAGCCACCGTGGCGGGTAACGATTCTCGTTAAATCCGCATCTAGGTTTCTATTCTCCTTAAATCCACATTTGATTTCCCAGCCGGGCGTCAAGAGAAAAAAATTGATATCCAGAAACTATCATACGTAATAATAATAATAATAATAATAATAATAATAATAATAATAATAATAATAATAATAATAATAATAATAATAATAATAATAATAATAATAATAATAATAATTGGTTTTGGGGGAAAGGAAATGGCGCAGTATCTGTCTCATATATCGTTGGACACCTGAACCGCGCCGTAAGGGAAGGGGTAAAGGAGGGAGTGAAAGAAGAAAGGAAGGAAAAGGTGCCGTAGGAGAAGGATAATTCTATAACATCATAAAATCAAGGTTTTTCTCCGTCCCAATGGAATCATCGGGACAAAGGCAGTGCGAAGTGCTTAGTTTTTGTGATTTATTTGAAACTTCAAATATCAACTTCTTTCAAACTTCGATCGCTAGTCCCTGTTGGAGTAGAGGATGACACAGTTCTTACCAACAATACGTGAGAATGACATGACACACAGCTTGTACCTCTGTTATTTTCTCATAGTGTGCGGGCCTGTGTGCGGTCCTATGTAAGCGAGACAGTAATCACGATAATCCATAACAGCGCGAAAGACGGGACAGAGAATAGAGGACACAACACAGAGCCCAACAAATGGTATTGTCGAGACAGTAAGTTGGTTGAAGACAAGCACTGGTTCTTTTGAGACATGCCGTGTAAGAGACAGAGCCATCACGCTGCCAATACCCAGATTTCCAGCCTCGAGCTCACAGCATTTACTAACTGCACAAACTAAAGACTTTTAATGCGAACACCTCGAAGGTTATGTCCATGTAGAAGCGTTTGAAGGATTCGTGCGGTGAGAACGCTCCTTTCAGTGGAGAATCATATTCATGACTTCTCCCTTGTTGCGCAGTATCGTGCTGAATCCACAATACGGATTTTTCTGCGCTGACCTTTTTGGTTGCACATCTCGAACTGTTGGACGAGTTGGTCGGTTTTGTAGCGATAGCTACATTACGCTAGCATTTCGAGCCTTCAGCGTGGCACCCCTTGAGCTGCGTGGCCTCCCTTGAGCTCCGTGACGGCGCCATGGCTGGTCACGTGGTTGGTCACGTGGGGCGGAGCAACTGCCGGTGGCACGGCGCGCCGGCGAAACCGAGTGAGGGGGGGGGGGGGATGGACAAGGGGAGAGGGGGAGGAGAGAGTGAATCCACGTCCAGGGACCAAGATGAAGAAGGAACGCCCAGCGACACGGAGCGGCGAAAGACTGACTGCAAATCGACTGAGCGAGTTCTATTCGGCTGGATGTAGCTATCGCGTCACTCCATCCAGGTTTAAACAGAGCTAAACCACAGCCATATTTTTTTTTCAGATGTTTAAAGCTGTACTGCTTTCAACCTTCGGTGAAGTTGCGCTCCCATTCGGTTCTGCATCGTCCTGTAGTTTTCAGTTTGCTGGAATGGACGATATTCTATAGACGTTCAATTCTTTTGTGTTATGCTTTGCCATTGAGTTGTTGTTGTTGCTGATCTACTTGCGATGAATGCTGTTTCTTCATCATCCGATGAATCGACACCTCAACACGTCTTGTGGGCCGCTACTGAAACTTCGTCCTTTCCGTATGAAAAGTGCTTGCGCTGAATGCACGCTTCTTAAAAAAAAAAACGTGTATTGCTACGTATAGACTACGAAAAAGGCAACATTTACACGACACAAGCAGTCACAAGCATCTCCAATACGGCCGTGCTGCTTATTCTACAATAGGGCATTCAGGTCCCAATGAATATTTCATGTGGAATGGTTATTTGCGAAGTCTTCTAGCGCTTGTAAATGTGTTCAGCCAAAAGAATTTATTTTGAATACGTAACGTGGAGCTTGCTTGAACCCTTCCAAGTGATTAGAGAAAAACAAAAATGATGTTCTTTCTTCTACGCGGTGCAACGGAGGACGTGGCACCAGGCGATGGCGACAGCAAAGCGTACGCAGTTTCTGCATCCCTCTCCTACGTACTAGCATACGGCAGTCATGTTAAAGACCGCTAAAATATGTAGATGAATTGTTAAGTGTCGGAAATACTGCAAAAACAGCAGGACTTTCTCGCCAAATTCAACACCGGTGCCCTCTAAATTTGGTGATTCCATTCGGAATCACTGGGCCTGAAAGGTTATAGCTGGCCACACCACGCTGCGGCGAGCAACGTGCTTACGCCTCGTGAAAGAATTTTTTTTAATAAAGGAGAACCGCAGCAACTGTAACCGCAGCAACTGTCTCGGGGGACACACGAACTGCACCGTAAGGAAAGGGAGGAAGGTGGAAGTGAAAGAAGAAAGAGAGAAAGAGGTGCCGTGGTGGAGGGCTCCCGATTAATTTCGAGCCCCTCGGGATCTTTAACGTGCACTGATATCGCACAGCGCACGGGTGTGATTTACGTTTGACCTCCACCGAAACGCGGTCGCCGCGGTCGGGTTCGAACCTGGGTACTCAGGCTCAGTGGCCGGGCGCCCTAACCACTGAGCGAACGTGGCAGGCGACAACGGACAATGCTTGTAAGGGCTGTACACTTTTCCCGGATATCGCCTACACCACGCATGCAGTCAGTTCGACTACTGAGGATCAGACTGCTGAGGAGAGACTACTGCTTTGTCACTCCGACACATTCCTATACCACATAGACGATATTCACGTTCCACGCTGCGGTGTGCGATCGCGGAATGAAACAGCACAGAACTCGACGTTACGGCACATTGCTGCAAGGTACGAAAAAGACCTGCTTGCAAGCTTTATGTAAACTTCACTTTGAAAGACTTGGTGCAGTTTTAAGTTTATGGTTTATGAGGGTTTAACACCCCAAAGCGACTCAGGCTATGAGAGACGCCGTAGTGAAGGGCTCCGGAAATTTCGACCACCTGGAGTTCTTTAACGTGCACTGACAGTTTTAAGTAGCTGAGAACAAAGCAAGGTGGCCCATGCTAAATTTCATCGCTCCATTAGGGTTAGATGACTTCGGCCATGCACATGGCCGATGCTGCCGGGTAGATACTGCACCGCCACGAAACGAAAAACGCACACATTTGAAGGTATCGTGGCAGCCCAAAGCATTTTCTCTATTTCACGTCTTGTGCTCCAACCATTCAGGGCGCAGCAACACATCAGTCGATCCCAATTTGATTGACTAATAATGCGTGCGGCCAGATGGCATTTCGTGAAATACAGGTTGATTACAAAACGTACAAAATCTTTCCGTCGGCAAAGAGCAAAGGTTGCAGTCACGAAGCCTTTGCAGCACGGCATAGGCTTCACTGTAACACGGCATAGGCTGTAACACCACTTAGGCTTTATAGAGCAAATCACATAGGAGGTGGAAAAGGAAGCCCTCTTTAATGCGTAATCTTAATGCTTACTAAAGATGTCAGTCTGGTTGTTCACACATCACGCTACTCCACATGAAGGTGAAAAGGATGAGAAGCACGAGAACACAGTTATTTGACAAACGTATGCAAAAACGAGATGCTCACAATGTGTGTTTAGGACCCGTTACCTTAAGAAAAAAAAGAGCGCTTTCGTGCCACGTAATGATGAAGCTCTGCCACGCTAGAGACCAAGCATACGTGTGCCACGGAGAAGATATAGCACTCTAGGAGGTCTAATACATTTTTCCATGTGCTACAGTATGCTGCAAATTTACTGCAGCTGCAGATTAATGGTTCAGCGTTTTCGTACACATAGCCATGTAGTGCTGTGCAGTGCAGTTTTAAGGCGAAAGCCTTTAATGGCTCATGACCGCGGTGACCGTCCGTCCGTTAGATCCAAAGCCTGGAACAGTGCCAGCTGTGACTATCCCCCGCACCGGCGCACACCCTCCTCGCCCCTCGGCAAGAGGTGGTGGCGCCGAAGCGCATACGCAGCTGCGCATAGCAACAGTGACGTCACCTGCACCGGCAGGCAGAGCGAGTACGCGTTGCGACGACGCTCCTCCATAGAGTAACATGCAGGATGTTACTCTATGGCTCCTTCGGCAGACGTGTCGTTGCAGTTACGTGAGTGAGTCGGATGGCTCCCAAGTAGCCCAGTGATTCCGCACCAAGCGGTTCGGAAAAGCGCAGGAAAGCGGATTCCCCCAACACCAAACGGCGGAAGGTCTATGAACGAATGGATTGCCACAGGCTTTCGCCGAGCACACTTTAGAATTTCCAGTGTGCTCCTATTTTTTAATTATTTGTGGGTGAAGTGGCTGGAGGGAGGGGGGGGGGGGGGGACGAAACACGTTGTTTGTGTCAGCACCTTGTGCATGGATGTGCTCATTAAGACGAACCGGCTTCTCGTCTTCAATTCAAAATGTGCGAACGTTGAATTTTATTGACAAAAGTTAACGGAAGTGCTTTTGTACGAATACTGTAGATGCAGCCCCGCCATATTTGGTTCTCCACGAAGAGGAGAACAATAACGCCCGTTCACTGCATCAGCATGGAGGCCCTTGTGCAAATGCTGACTCCCTTGTCGCCGATCATCTTCATTTGTACCTTGACCTCTAACTGCAGAAAAGGGGGAAAAAGAGTTGTAGGCGTAAACATCAAAATCATCAACAGCGTCGCTTGAGAAACAAACTGAAAAGTGTGCATAAGAGAGACCAATCGGCGATAGAATATATATACATGGGTCATGGGTGACCACTGCAAGGTTAATGGGCAGTTCTCTTCGCGACAAACTTCGCCAGGAGGTGGCGACGGAACAAAGCCCGAAAGAAGTCCAGGGGGCACAGCCATCACTAGAGAAATAAGACATGCGCGCTTCCTACCGGCGGTGCGTAGATGGGCACGCGCACCGTCATGGTGCCCCGGTACTGGCGACCCTTGACGATGGGACAAGGGTAGACCCCCTTGCACAGGTCTCGTTCGATACCCGGCACAGGCACCGTCAGGCCAAACAGCTGCATTGTGGGCTCCAGCCGCAACCGTTCGCTGTCCTGGTCTGCACAGCCCACCGGACAATTCACTTAAGAACACGCCGTCAAGTGCGAAAGAGATGTCCACTTTTCATAGGCGTTACACACTGCCACAGCCCATATAGGAGTGTTGGCAAACTTACATTACATTGATTAATTAACGCTTAATGTGACGAAGAAACGCTGCAGGCTATGGGACAAGCCACATTAAAGAGCTATCAAGAAAAAAAAAAGAGGTAAAGGAATGCAGAAACTAGAAATTCAGAGGGTAGAAAAAGCTACCCTGGAGCCATTAAAAGCGTCGTAATCAGCAGCGCTAGATCCGGTCAAAAATCAGCGCTAGTTCCGTCCGCTTCTTTTCTGTCGTTTTGTTTTATTTCCACTTCAACAGCCTTTGGGATGTAAAATGGGGGAACAATACCTTTTTAGCATGCACCCAATTGCAGCCACACGGCTAAAAAGGAAAGCTTTACAGCTTTCACGGGAACTTCGTAACTGAAGAAAAATTCTTCCCGGTCTGGTTTGGTTTCGTTTAGTTTATGAGAGTTTAATTCCCCAAAGCCACCCAGGCTATGAGGGACGCGTGAGGGGCTGTGGAAATTTCGACCACTTGGGGTGCATCGCACAGTACACAGGGCTCTAGAATTTTTCCTCCATCGAAGTTTGACCACCGCGGCCGGGATCGAACCCGCACCATTCGGGCCAGCAGCCGAGCGCCATAACCACTGAGCCACTGCGGCGGCGCGTCCTGGACTGTCGATCGAACCCATTACATGTGTGTACCAGCTTCTTCAGGTTTCCGTATTGCTGTTTGTCACAGAAGGCATTACGATCGAAGGTTTAAACCTGCCTGTTGTCACAGCCTCTACTTTACTGAAAACGCAGAAAACTGCAGTCAGTACACGCGAATCTGCGGTAAAGTGCGGCCTCGTGTTGAGAGCCTTCATAGCATTGTTTTTTTCTGCGATTTCAATAGCTGATTGCTTGAGAACTATCACTACGCCGCACTGCTTGAGAGATAAGTGGCGAGAACATGGCGATTGTGTTGCGACTGCGAGTAAAGCTTTATCTTGTTTTATGTATGTTGTGTGCCCTTATAGCCATATAACCGCCTATGAAGTACAGCGAATGCATTACGCAATAATGCAGCCAAGGTTACAGCGCAGAGCGAAAAAGGTGAAAGAGTGGTGCGGGAGAAGAAGCAACGCCACCTAGAGGAATTCGTTGAAAGAAGGAGGAAGGGGGGGGGGGGGGGGGGCTGAAAGCTCTTTCGCAGCAAAAGAGGAGAGGAGATAAAGCAAAGATCAGCCAAACGAGAACCTTGTTTAGCCTGCTAGCTTTCGCAGAAGAATAAAAAAGAAAAAGGAACAGCGCCAAGAGTATAAAAGGGGGCATCTGCTTTGGGTGTAACGTGCAGCAAGACAACGCACACGAATTCGGAAGTTTGCTGTTGAAACCCACGCCATCCCAAACTATTTCAGTGCCCGCCTTCGTATTGAAAATGTGCCGTAAGGAACAGAAAGCACAATCCTGAAGGCAAATAGAGGAGCGCAACTGAAGGATCATACTTTTTCATCTGTAAGACGCGCTAATGTGAAAGACCCTAGCAGAAGATTTTCCACTCGTCTGCAAGATTATCCAAACTTTTAGTCGCACACTACTCAAAAACAAAGCGACAAATGCCTCTTAAAGGAGGCCCTCCAACCAATGGTGCCGTGCGGTACTCATGATGTCGTGGTTAATTAATCCCCCTGAACAACCTGGTGCGTGACATCGCAGGGGGCTGGTAGTGCATGACAATGTGTCGACGCCATTTGATGGAGGGTCTCCCTTGAGGAGCATCCGCAGCGGTGGCCTTGTGGGTTGAGCATCCGCCTCGCATGCGGAAGCTGTGGCGTTCGATCCCCATACCGCCGGTTACCCACCGGTGATATAGTTGGCGCAAGCTTCACCCTAGCCTGGTGGTCGGCTTATCTGGGTTAAATTTTTTTTGACGGGCTAGTCAGTACATTTCTATTAAATAGCGTGCGCTAACAGGACGAACACAGGAAACTTCTTCTTTCCTCTTCTTTCCTCTGTCTCCAAGTTTCCTGTGTTCGTCCTGTTAGCGCACACTATTTAATAGATCTGGTTTAAAATGCTTGGGAAATGAGTCTTACTCCACCTTGAGCAGACAAGAGTGCCTTTTGCCGAAGCACTCTTTAGCCAAAGCTGCCCCTGAGCCATTAAAATCCATCATCATCATCATCACCATCATCATTTGAAGAGTATTTCCCACTTCGTCCTTGAGTAGTAGTAGCCGACTATAAATAGTTTCAGGCGCAACGCTCCGTGACATCGTGCTGCTGTAAACAATAGGCACAAGAACATTGTATTTGATATTACGTGACATGTGGCTGGGTGCTTTAACGTCCTGGAGTTGTGCGTGGCCTTTCAGAGAAGCCGTAGTGTGATCCTGCAGATCATTTTAACGTGCAGTTGTTAACGCGAACTGGCAACGCACACAGATCACAGGCGTGTATCTACTTTTAACCTGCACAGAAATACGGCGATCACGGCCAGATTGTGATGTCACAATTTCGTGCTCAGTAGCCGAACGTTGTAAGCGCTGCATGAACCACTGCAGCCGGTATAGACCCCATGACCCCGTCTCCCTGCTGAAGCAGCATCAAATTCCATCAGCTTGGCGTAAGACTGTACTCAAAGGGACGTGCACAAATAAGGCCCACGTCACGCAGAGACCACGCTCAGTGTGACCGCAACGTTTCATAACGGTCGAATCCCATTGTGTTCGCTTTTTCAATCGGTTTTGTTCTTTTATCACCGCAGGTGCCAGGCTTTATCGCTTGCAGCTTGGCATCCAGGGGCGATCGTTATCTATAGTCGCTTGTTCCCATGATGCCGCTCCGGCTCCATTGTGTGCGATTAACCGCTACCATGCTGGTGTATTTCTGCCATGCTCAAGACCCTCGACGATGTAGCCTTCTTATCAAGAAGGGTCTGTACACAATTAATGTGTGGCCGAGAGTGCTGGTCATTCATATTCCAATGGGAGTGTATGCCTCGCTGAGGGGTGTCGAATTTCTTGGAATGCCTCAAGGTCGCCCATTAATTATAGAGCTGGCTATGCAGGGCGTCATGTGCCCCCATTTGAAGGCCTGGTTCTCGTCACTGCCGAGTGAAATATCCGGGAGCCACAGCTTGCCATGTTCGTTCCTATTATAGAATACGAGCACACTTGCCAGCAATCACGGAAAAGTGGATCTTCGTATCTTGTCCTCGTCTGAAGACGCAGGGGTCGCTGTCGCAAGGTTCCACATTAATAGACAAAATCTTTGCCGCGCTACCTGCGAGAGAAAATAAGTCGAACAGTGTTATCGCAGAGGAACGAGCACATGCATAATGACAACCTCATTAAATCGGTCGTCAACACCCTGTTTAATGGTGCTGGGCAACACATCAGGTTTGCTGAGTACGCCATCCTGGTAGAACCGAGACGTTATAACAATGTTACTTTTTTGCTTTGGACAAACGTCAAAACGTTGTTCTTAATCTCCTTTCTTTAGCGTTTCTGAAACTTTACAAACAACCATTTTTTTATGATTTAAGTAGTATATATGCAACTTTCGTAACAATGTCTAAGTAACCCAGCAAGTCCAGATTACTTTTTTCTTTCAAAGTGAGCCAAATACAGAGACCGAAACGGTCAAATTACATTGATGGCCAGCAAGTCCACACATCTTTCGTTTAGGAAGACTATAACGAAAGTTACCTTGTAACGGTACAGAAAACAAGCGGGCAAGCCATTTTTCAAATAAAATAAACTAGGGGCACCTTAATACTGGAATGCGATAGTATTAAAGATACCCATTCTTGCTACTTTGATGTCTCTGTGTTTTAAACAGAGCTTCAATTACTACTGTATAAATAAACTTTCCGGAAGAAAACTGGGTCAGATTCAGAGTTCCACACTTAGAAGAGCCAATTCCAAAATTTATATGCTGATCGATATTGAACAAATTAGCATATCATAAAATAGTTTGGATAGCCCTATGGTTTATGTGGATAATAAACTTTCAGAGTTTTTCTGAGTTCTTGTTTAGGTCAATAATGCTCATTTCGAAAAAAAAAACCCTCTGATATCCGCCAATTGTGAAAGTAGACAACTTTTAACAACTCTCTGCTAAGAGAACAAGGGCGACGCTTGAGCGCTACAGTGCAGCACGACTAACACATGAAGCTCATCTTCTTACAAATACCATTGCATTAAACTTATATACACCCGTGGAGGGTGCCCCTTTAAGTACAAAGGGTAATATGCAAATTTTTCTAATGAAATTTTAAGGCTGAGCATATACTTTATGGCAGGGACCACCTGAGATATGTAACTTCAATGTTTTACAAGTTGAAAAACATCGCTAATGCACAAACAGTGGAAAAGTACTGGTGGCACAATGCCCGAGATATATTAGTAATATTTTGTAGTTATTATATGGACAGAATAACATTAATAATGTTCAATGTTTTATACTTATGACCTGAACATTATAAGACCATTTGGAACATGACATTAGCATAATGTTTAGTTTGAACGTTAAACTATCATTACCAATACAACAAACGTTGTTTCTAACTTCTAAATATTAGCATAACGTTCTCATGTATCGTGAAACGTTACTGCAACTGACAAACCATTTATCAAAATATTTGTACATTCTACGCTAGCTGGAAGTTGATGCAACAAACGCACAGATGGAGGTCATTAAATATTCATCTTCTGAAGTATCTTTAAGCAGCTTTATTTCGTTTTTCATGGAGGGGGAAGGGGGTGCAAAGTTGATAATATTAGCTATCTGTGGCATAGGATGTATACAGGGTTCGCAACCATTCACTCCAAATTAAAGCCTTATTTCTAAGTGCCAAAGCTGCGCTATGGCTGTGAGGTTCGCCGTAAGATCGAGGACTTCCGTTTCATCATCATCACCATCATCAGCCTGACTACACCCACTGCAGGGCAAAGGCCCCTCCCATGTCTATCCAATTAACCCTCTCCTTTGCAAGCTGCATCCACGCTTTGACTGATAAATTCTTAATCTCATCCGCCCACCTAACCTTCTGCCGCCCCTTGCTACGCTTACTTTCTCTTGGAGTTCACTCCGTTACCCTTAAGGACCAGCGGTTATCTTGCCTTCGCATTATATTCCTTGCCCAAGCTCATTTCTTCCTCTTGATTTCGACTAGGATGTCATTAATCCGCGTTTGTTCCCTCACCCACTCTGCCCGCTTCCGGTCTCAACGTTACTCCTATCATTCTTCTTTCGATAGTTCGCTGCATTGCCCTTAACTTAAGCTGAACGCTTTTCGTTAGCATCCATGTTTGTGCCCCGCAGGTCAGTACCACTAAGATCAGCTGTTGTCACTTTTTTCTTGTGGATATCGGTAAACTGCCATTCATGACCTGAGAGAACCTGCCATATGCGCTCCACCCCATTCTTAACCTTCTAGTTATTTCCCTCTCATGATCCGAATCAGCTGTCACTACGTGCCCTAAGTAGACATTTTCCTTTACCACTTACATCCCCTCGCTGCCAATTGTGAACTGCTGTTCCCTTGCTAGACTGTCGAACATTACTTTGGTTTCCTGCATGTTAATTTTCAGACCCAGCGTTCTGCTCTGCCTAACTCACTGATCATGATTTGCAGTTCACCTCCTGAGTGACTCAGCAAGGCAATGTCATCAGAGAATCGCAGATTATTTAGGTATTATCCATTTACTCTTATTCCCAACTGTTTCCAATTCAGGCCTCGGAATACCTCCTGTAAACTGGCAGTGAAAAGCATTGGCGAGATCGCGTCTCCTTGCCTGACGCCCTTCCCTATTAGAATTTTATTGCTGAATGTATGGAGGACTATGGTAGCTGTGCAGTTGTTATAAACATCTTGCAGTATTTTCACATAAGGCTCTTCCACGCACTGATCCCGCAATGCCTGCTTGAATGCTGAGGTTTTTATTGGGGCAAATGCTTTTTCGCAATCAATAAAGGCTATATATAGGGATCGGTTATATTCTGCGTGTTTCTCAATCACCTGATTGATAATGTGAATATAACCTATTTTGGAGTATCCTTTACGAAAGCCTGCTTGACTCTATCAGCGATTACTTAGTAAATACCTTGTAGGCAACAGATAGAAAACTGATCGGCCTGTAATTTTTCAAGTTCATGGCGTCTCCTTTCTAATGAAGATAATGTTAGCGTTCTTCCAAGCGTCTGGTACGGCCGAGGTCATAAGGCATAGCGTATACAGGGTGGCTAGTTTTTTCTAGCACGATGTCCCCTCCGTCCTTTAACAGATCTGCTGCTTTTCCCCTTGCCATTGCTCCTAAGGCTTTCTTTACTTCCTCTTTCGTTACTGGCGGGATGACGCATTGCTGTGTGCTAGCTGTCTCTCTCATTAATTTCTGATTAAATTGAATACTGTACAGATTTGTGTAGGACTCGTTGGGTACTTTAACTATCTTATCCATATTGCTAATGACATTGCCCTCCTTGTCTCTTAGCGCATACATGTGGTTTTTACCGATGCCTAGTTTCCTCTTCACTGCTCTTAGGCTACCTCCGTTCTTTATAGCATGCTCGATTCTCTCCATATTAAACTTCCTTATGTCGGCTGCCTTGCGCTTATTTATTAACTTCGATAGCTCTGCTAGTTCTATCCTGCTTGTAGGGTTAGACGCCCTCATGATTTGGCGTTTTTTAATCATATATTTTGTCTCCTGAGATAGCTCGCCGGTATCCAATCGAACCATCCTACCGCATACTTCTACTGCGCACTCCGTAATGATAGCTGTCAGGTTACCGTTCAATGTATGAACATCAAGATTGTCTTCCTCAGTTAAAGTCGAATATCTGTTCTGCAGCGATATCCTGAATTCCTGTACTTTCCCTCTTACCGCTTACGACTTTCTCTTCACTAGCTTCTTCCGTTCCCTCTTCAAGTCTAAGCTCATTCGAGACCTTGCCATTTTGTGGTCGCTACAGCGGACCTTTCCAAGGACGGCCACATCCTGAACGATGCCAGGTTGAGCGCATAGTATGAAGTCGATTTCATTTTTAGTATCACCATTGGGGCTCTTCGAGGTCCACTTCCTGGTCTCTCGTTTTCGGAAGAAGGTATTCATGATCCGTAAATTATTTCAATCTGCGAATTCGACTAACAACTCTCCCCTGCTATCTCTAGAACATATCCCATAGTCGCCTACCAGGTGGTCGCCAGCCTGCTTCTTGCCCACTTTCGCATTGAAGTCGCCCATCAGAACAGTGCAGTGTGATTTTACTTTATTCATTGCCGATTCCACGTCTTCATCGAAGCTTTCAACGGTCTGGCCATCATGGCTGAATGTAGGCGCGTAAGCCTGCACCACTTTCAGCTTGTACCTCCTATTGAGCCTAATTACAACTGCTACCCTGTCGTTAATACCGGAGTACTCCGAAAAATCTCGGCAAAGGGATATGTTTCTCATTTCGCGTCCAGTTGGGCGACACCGCCTCAGCCTAGGACCGAATCACGTAGAAATCAGCGGCGTATTCCGGCACCTGATGTCAACTCTCTTTTCGTTTCCAGCTTGCTCCTCATTGCGCAACTAAGCGAAACCTATTCGAAACTTATACAGAAAATAGAAACAATATGCGGAAGCTATATCGAGAGATAACAGCGGTACCGGCAGGTGCAGCTTCTTTTACAGGCAAAGGACAGCGGGGAAAACCGCCGTATCGCGCTTTCACATCGATTGGTGCCGCGCTGGCCATAAGGCGCGGTGAACAGCACGTCTGTAATTAGAGTATTCTCGTTCTCAAACTACGGCACCCGATTGAAAGGTGGCCTTGTGCTTGCAATTTCAAACATACCGGAGCTGAATTCAGACACATGGTGCACCCCCGCCGCGGTGGCTCAGTGGTTAGGGCGCTAGACTACTGATCCAGAGTTCCCGGGTTCGAACCCGACCGTGGCGGCTGCGTTTTTATGGAGGAAAAACGCTAAGGCGCCCGTGTGCTGTGCGATGTCAGTGCACGTTAAAGATCCCCAGATGGTCGAAATTATTCCGGAGCCCTCCACTACAGCACCTCTCTCTTCCTTTCTTCTTTCACTCCCTCCTTTACCCTTCCCTTACGGCGCGGTTCAGGTGTCCAACGATATATGAGACAGATACTGCGCCATTTCCTTTCCTCCCAAAAACCAATTATTATTATTATTATTATTATTATGGTGCAAGTTCATTGTTACAATTTCTCGGGCTTATTGAATGCACAGGCGAAATGGCTAAATAGGTCATGCGTGCAAAAATTTTCAATGATGTTGTGGCCTAGCGGGTACGAGCAACAAGTCTTAACAGCTCTAACTTATCGAAAGTTTACGATGCTTTGCTATGGGAACCCAAACCTTGATGGGCTATTATAGGCCGGCTGTAACAACACCTCCCGTCCCTGATTTCTCTCCGACAGGCGTGGGCATCAGGAGAGGCAGTACTGGAACCGTTTAAGCAATAGCGTACGAGCAAGGTTGGAGCCAGGATTCTGATAATAATTAAGCGCACATAAACTGGAAACGCGTGCTATATAAGTTGCGAACTTCCAGTATTTAATCCTTAATGAAACGTTCATAACAGGAATATAAAAGGCTTGGAGATTTGCTAATAAAATTATGACCGACCTTGATCAAATTTTTAAAAAATTTTCACGGGTATTGAGTATCTTAAGGCGATAGATCTGTGGGCAGATATGAAGGCACGGAAATTTGGCGCATCGCTGTTTTAGAAGGTAACCCGTGCACTGATTCTGCCAAAAATTTATTGCAGTCAGATTATGAACTGAGAGAAAAATTCAAAAATGGCTGCACCGCCTGCAAATATGCAGCATTATGACCGCTTAAGTGTTAGACTGCTTAGGGCTGGCTTTTTCATAAATTTAGCATTCAGTACGCCACCTCATTTATGGCAGCTGGCATTCTGACTTCCCTTAGCTAAATTTGCAGGAAAAGGCCGTTTCTGCGATTATGTTAAAAATCCATGTGGTTGTGCGAGCAGAAATGAAAGTTATTCGCATTGTTACACCACCACAGGCGATATGTCGGGCATCATACGGTTAACTGAGAGCGCTACAAAATTTTGAGGTTTCTAAAACGAAAGCTTGATAGAGCGTCACGCAGGTCAAGTTAGCAGTTGTAAAAGACGGAGAAGTAATAATAATTATAATAATAATAATAATTGGTTTTTGGGGAAAGGAAATGGCGCAGTATCTCTCATATATCGTTGGACACCTGAACCGCGCCGTAAGGGAAGGGATAAAGGAGAGACTGAAAGAAGAAAGAGGTGCCGTAGTGGAGGGCTCCGGAATAATTTCGACCACCTGGGGATCTTTAACGTGCACTGACATCGCACAGCACACGGGCGCCTTAGCGTTTTGCCTCTATAAAAACGCAGCCGCCGCGGTCGGGTTCGAACCCGGGAAAGAGGGAGAAGGCCGTTTCAAAAATCATGGAAGCTTGCGTGCTGCCTCCAGAAAAAGGATGTGTCTCCAAAGAAATAACGATGCAAGAAAAGGGCCGTTATCTGTGACTATTTTTTTTTTCAACTGGACTGAGAAAGCTCCTGCTTAACTGCGTCGCTGAGTACAAGTAGATATTGGTTGTGGTATTCTTGTGCGCCTCCGGCTGCCTCATGATAGCACCATGCTCCGATCCTCCATCTCGTTTTCTTGCGTTACACTGCGGCCCATGTTTCCTCAAAATCTTTGGTTGTGACGACGTTAAAGATCCCCAGGTGGTCGAAATTATTCCGACGCCCCCCTCCGCCCTCAAGGCTCGATGCCCGCTGAGAAACGAGACACAGTTATTGCGCTTATCCTCTCCTCAACGTCAATTATCATGCGCCATACAAACGTGTCGTATAAGAGCTATCGCGCTGCATTTTAGCGACCGCAAGGCGTTGACCGCTGCCGAGGAATGAGCAGTAAATTTCACGGTCTATCGCTTCACGGTCGTTTTACGGCGAACAATGAGCGGCGATACCAGTGCACAGCTGTAGCTTCCGTACAGGTTACGCGATAGCGTAAGTGCCCCTTTGTATGCTCAAGCCTGCGCGATAGCCCGACAGCCCAATTGCGTTCAGTCCCGCATATCACTTGCTGGATTCTTTTCATTTATTTCTTTCGTTCTGTCGCAGTTGAGCTTAGCAGTGATAAAATCAGTTACACACTATACGCGCGTGCTTAGTCAATAATAGCGCGGCTCACATAAGATTTTCGCATTATTAATGCGAAAGCATTACTAGGCCAAGTCGGGACCGGAAGTGTCCGCAAAATGTGTCGCCGGATGTGACGTCACCACTCATGATCTGAAGAGTGGTGTAGTGAAGTATAGAAATGCGATGATTAAACGATATCGAGTCAGAGTCATTAGTAACAGGGCAATAACATTAGTCACTAATTAATGAGCCTAATTTAGTCACAATTAACAATCGTGATTAATACGCACAATTAATACCGCCTATTGGTTGTATTAATTACGGCAATTAATGTCACTTAATCGGTTTATTACGTGTTAATTAGTGCGCCCGTGTGACGTCATCCGTACGTCTGATGAGGTCATGCCTACAACCAATCAGAGTACAGCAACAAAATGTTCACATCGTCGAGTGGTAGCATCGAAGATCGAAGAGTGGCGGTCGGATCTAGGCAGGTGTTGAAAGGCGTCGACTTGGAGTCAGCAACGCCGCGGCAAACGCAATACTTTCGCATTTCTCCAATGCAGTCTCTGCAGTGATCTCTAAGTTTACATCGAGATATCCATAGATAAAAGTAAAAAGACATCTAAAAGCCTTACCCGCTCACGGGAACTTGTGCACAGCTCTGGCTTTCCTATGTACATTTAGACATACATGCATGGTCTGCACAGAAATACTCACAGGAGGCAACTCGTGCACTGATTTTGGCAAAAATTTGTTACAGTTATATTAAGTACTAAAGATCGAGCGATTGTAAGAAGCCCAATATTGAATGCGATTTAAAAATAGCAACTTATCTCAGAGGTGTAAAATTTTAAACTTACAATTTACAAAGCTACAGCTCTGTACCGAATTTCGATAACCTGCAACTGAATTTGCAGTGCTAAAAGCAAACAAATTGACATCTTTTAAGTTACGCTGTGTATGACATTGTCGACTACGTGACTCTTGCAAAATTTTAGGTAAAAAAATGTCACTGCATGAATTGAAAATAACGTATCAATGGCACTGCAGGAAGTGCATGATAAAATATCACCTTCTATCCACTTTAATCGCTTTCAATGGTGCAGTTCACGGCGCACCGATATCGGTTTTCGCTACGAAGCTGGACGCACTGAAATTCGAAATATTTTCGAAACGTGCGATTTCCGACAACTCTAGGCAAAATATTTAAGACCTAAATAAGATCACTTTCTTGCAGTCACTAATTTTACTTTCCTTACGCAAAACAACTTCCATCCTGATTAATTCAACAGCCGCCTATGAAAACGATCATCCCTCCTTTGACGTGCGTTTAGCTACATCCGTGCAAGCGTCTTCATTCCTCGGCATGGTGAGCGCTTTTCTGTTCCCTTCTATAGCGACAGCCGTGAATGCCTCGTCTCCCGAGGTAGTGGTCTCGTCGCCTTCAGTGCGCACGCACGAAGAGATGGCCGAATAATAGGCAGTCTTAATTGGGCGTGCGCAGTAATCTTGCGTAAGCACCGCTCGCTGCGTAAAGCGTGCGCTATAAACGGCGCAAAGACGACACTTTTATAGTCCGCCGAGCAGTGTGGCATCCCTGAAGTTAACATAGCAGTGCGCTAACTTCGGAACAAGACTATAGACTGTGGAAAAACATATATACGACTAAAAAGTTGCAAAGCTTTTATTCTGTGTCCCCGAGGTAGAACACCTGCCTCAGGAAAAGGTCCAAGCACCAGGCCGGGGGAAATCATGTATACAGTTTAGCACGATTTGAAGGTTATCGCGCGAGCGCCTACCGAGAACAGGTACAGAGTAATAATAATAATAATTGGTTCTGGGGGAAAGGAAATGGCGCAGTATCTGTCTCATATATATCGTTGGACACCTGAACCGCGCCGTAAGGGAGGGCATGAAGGGAGTGAAAGAAGAAAGGAAGAAATAGATGCCGTAGTGGAGGGCTCCGGAATAATTTCGACCACTTGGAGATCTTTAACGTGCACTGACATCGCACAGCACACGGGCACCTTAGCGTTTTTCCTCCATAAAAACACAGCCGCCGCGGTCGGGTTCGAACCCGGGTACTCCTAACCACTGAGCCACCGCGGCGGGTCTCAGAAAGTCGTTCAAACGAAGCAGTGCTCCCTCCTCCCACCCCGTTTCAGATGGAGCCTCCTAAGTGGCCGAGCACCTGGCCGGAGGACATCTGCACCCATTTACGCGGGTGGGTTCCCACTGGTGACACTTCGGCCCTCCCATCATGGACAAAGCCGGGTGCTCAGACTTGTGGGCCTCCTGTGCACAGGCTTGAGAGGATTCCGAGCGTTGCAACTCCACACGAAAGGCCGAGCGCCAGGCCTTGGGGTTCGCTCGTACCTATTTTATTAGTAGGCACCCGGCGACAACCATGACAGATGTGTCCCATGACTCTGCTTAAAGCCACTCTAGGCCGCCTCTCGAGCCTATATCCCCGGGAACTAAACGAAGGAAGGCCTCTACCCATTAAGAAAACTAGTGGGTTCTCGGGGGCTTTGGGGACCGAATTAACCCAGCACTTCCGTGGCCTTGCTAATAAGTGGATTGCTACCTGTATAAGCAGCCTTGCTACTAAGCGGGTGATCGCTATAAGCGGATGATTTAGATATAAACAAGTGTAAAGCCCGCAAGCCAAGTTCACACCCTGTAATCCGCACAGGCTGCCGCAATACGGCTGAGATCGCTTGCAATAAGCAGTATAGACGCAAACAGTAAAAAAGTATCCGTTCACCAATCCTGCGGGCTCACTATAGAGCCGCAACGTTCAGGTCGGCTCCTGTACACAAGTTATACAAGTCGTTAATGAGGTCCTAATAAAGTGCTGGCTTGCAGCGTTTCGCTTACCGCAGTCCTCGTACTTGTAGTTGCCCACCTGGCCACGGGCAAGGCTGAATGCGAGGAACAATGCCAAGGTCCGAATCATGATCGACAGCAGCGCCTCACGAAATGCAATTTCTTGCACGCCTTCCCAGGCTCTCCGCTATTGCCTAGCGGACGAATCTTTCTTGTCTATGCTTCCAGGAACCTTGCGAAACCTTGCTCATGAAACCCTGTTTCGAACCTATAATCGTCCATTTTCCAAATCGGTGCCTGGTTGAAGGACATCAAGCGCTGACATCTGGACGCGGTTGCCTCTTCGAAACTACAAAAGACCTGCTTGTAGTTGTAGTGTGCGCCTTGCATGCTGCATGCGACGGCCACTGCACACGGGGAAAGAGGGCGGCATAACACGTAGTCTACGCCTTTTTTTTTTTTTCGGCTGAAAGAAAGTAGCACTCGGATTTACTGATAGCGCTATAAGCAGCCTGGCCCCGTTTAGGTGAGTTCCGCGTAGTAGCAAAGAGATAAAGCAGGAACATCACATCGTCTGTGGCACGTGTACACACGCCTGGTCAGTGCATTCGATAAGCGTAAGTCGACAGCGTTTCTGAGAAAATCGCCTTCACATTATCAGCTACCGATGAGTCGCAGTTTAGCATGAGCGTTGACTACGCATGACTGAAAGTTCGCCAGCATGCGCGACGGCTGCTAACGATGTATAGCAGCTGTCTATTGGGCGACTTATTTTTTACAATAGGCCAATCAGTGCACCGAGTACGTTTTTCTTAGTTTTTGTTTTTTGCCTCCCGAGCAGTTTTGTCACGACACAAAGGTTCATTACAACACCGACTCACCTCATTCAGCAATGAATGTTCTCGAAGTGTGCACTTGCAGTTTTTACAGCGAGAGATTTATTACGAAACCCTTCCGGGGGTTCCACATGGGCCACCCAGAGCTGGGGCACAGCTGGTATGACGTCACAGACAAACGCACCTGTGTTTCGCGGAAAGCACCAGGCGCGATGGCCGGCCGGGCGAACTTGGCAGCGTGTGAAGACGACGCGAACACATTAGCGGCACGGCGCCGAGAACGCCGGCTCCGATGAAAAGTGGCATTATTATGCGCGCATGTATAACACGTGCCGTCAAAACCAAATATCTCGCTTGAAAATTATTCGATTTCACAGCACAGCTAAAACGCTGAAACGGTTCGGTTTGGTTTGGTTTATGGGGGTTTAACGTCCCAAAGCGACTCAGGCTATGAGGGACGCCGTAGTGAAGGGCTCCGGAAATTTCGACCATCTGGGGTTCTTAACGCGCACTGACATCGCACAGTACGCGGGCCTTTAGAATTTCGCCTCCATCGAAATTTGACCGCCGCGACCGGGATCCAACCCTCGCAATTCGGGCCAGCAGCCAAGCGCCATAACCACAGAGCCATTGCAGCGGCGCGTCCTGGTCTGTCGACAGAACCCGTTCCCAAGATTCTTGGGAATGGAATTCTCAAGATTGGTCGAGTGAGGTCGTCACGAAACCTTTTGATGTCATATCAACCTGCTCACCGGGTTGCGAGAAACCTGGATGGAGAATCGAAATAAAAAATCGTTAAAAAATGTGATATATGTAAATGTCTGCATCGTAACAGCATAGCTTGAACCTGCTAGTTTAGCTGCCAGTCTGAATATGGTGGTTGATGGACCATAAATTGCGAAGTAACTGATGCAAATACGCAAGCAAACTTGCAACAGAAACTTCAGCAAATGTGAAATCTATGTTATCGCATTCCACTCTTCATGTGGCTCAGGATTCTTAAGTTTTTTTTTTGTATCGTTCCTGTGATTGCAATCTTAATTGCCTGTATCATCATAGCAACCCTTTCCTCTGCCCAGTTTTTCGCGAGTCGCTTTTCGCCTCTCTGAGTGAGAGGATGCCAGCGATGTAATGGCAGCAAAGTACCAGGAGACACATGCATCTGGCAGCGGCACATATATTCCTCCTTTTGACTCGGCTGTTAAACAGCTGACGAAAACCAATTCTATACACGTGTAATGTTGACACTGACTGCTATTTAGCACAACCTCGCGCTCCTACTTCTGGAGCGCTTGGATTTACTTAGACTATGCAGACAGTAAACAGGCCATAATGAAACAGGTGCTCATTTGCATAATGCCCTAGCTCCAGCCTCCAACTAAGTTGTACTACTACAACTTGACAAAAACAATGCTGCGGAAAAATATTTCATCAATGAGAATGCTACATGGAATTCACTGTCCTAAGAAACATTCAATGAATGTTGTCGTCAAATACCCCACAAGTACACTCATTCGGATCTCAAATACTTTGAACTTCTATTGAAGGATCCATTGATATAACCAGTGCCAGATATGACAACAAACAGCCGTGGTGGCTCAGTGGTTAGGGCGACTGGCTACTAATACGTGGGTACCCGGGTTCGAACCCGACCGCGGCGGCTGCGTTTCGATGGAAGCGAAATGCAAAGGCACCTGTGTGCAGTGCAATGTCAGTGCACACTGAAGATCCCCAGGTGGTCGAAATTATTCCAGAGCCCTCCACCACAGCACCTCTTCCTTCCTTTCTTCTCCCATCCCTCCTTTATCCTTTCCCTTACAGCGCCATTAAGGTGTCTGCCAAGATGCGAGACAGATACTGTGCCAATTCATTGTGTGGCACTGTAATGTAGCTGAAGAATACACTTGGAACAAGACCTGGAACTGCACACTTCCTTGAGATCAGTCGCTCAGCTAATCTAGCCACAAAGCCAGCGGTAAGTGCAAGTATGTTTAATATAGAACAGCTGTTTTTTGTAAGTCTTGCTCAGCAGAAGAAAAATTAAACTAAAAAATTCCTTTTGCAGATGCAAAGTAGCATATTACATGATAAATGTGGATGTTAGTCTTTCTGCATCAACAGTGGGAGACTGAGCAGTCGGCCTTACGCTTCGCAGATTATATAGTAGGCGTCTCTGGTTGTATATTGGCATTGGAGTGAATTGGGCACCCTGCATAATTTGGCCAAATTTTAGAAATGTGTCAGTATAATTGTGGATGATGCACGTAAAAGTATGCTCAAACCACTTCACAAAGTGGAGTCATTTTCCACCCTAATTAAATTACATTAGTTAACTTCTAAAGTTATGATTCCGAGGCAAAGATTCCATCTAGAAGTTTTCCAGTATCCTAAGTGCCACCTTCAGCAAACTTAATCATGCTATTTACTCTTTTTTTTTGCAGCTAGCAGAAAGCCTGTGAAATTTGATGGTTTTTTGGTTTATGCGGGTTTAATATCCTACAGCGGCTCAGGCTATGAAGGACACCATAGTGAAGGGCTCCGGAAATTTCGGACACCTGGGATTCTTAAACACGCGCTGACATCGCACAGTACACGAGCCTCTAGAATTTCGCCTGCAATGAAATTCGACCGCCGTGGCCGGGATCGAATCCACGTCTTTCGGGACAGCAGCCGAGCGCCATAACCATTGAGCCACCGCGGCGGCTGCAGTGAAATATGAAAAATGAAAAAAACTAGAGGACACTTAATACACCTTAAGATTGGAATGCAACAACATTAGAGATCCCCATTGTTGCTACTTTGGTGTTTGTGTGTCACAGTTTATGCAAGCAGAAGACGACAGGCATACTTCACTAGCTGAAGCCAAGAACTGGTTCCAACCTGATTTTCTCGCCACTTTTTCGTGCTCTTTATTCTTTGTTGCCTGGGCAGATGGTGATGATGTCAACAGGCCACACAACCTCTATCAATCATTAATTCCCAGCAGCCACGGTTTGCCAGGCTACAATGGCTGTACTCTC
This sequence comes from Amblyomma americanum, assembly GCF_052857255.1. Classification (NCBI taxonomy): domain Eukaryota; kingdom Metazoa; phylum Arthropoda; class Arachnida; order Ixodida; family Ixodidae; genus Amblyomma; species Amblyomma americanum. The sequence continues at coordinate 32,217,431 of NC_135498.1, read as the reverse complement.
AGACGTGAAACTCAATAAAAAATTCTACTGCCAGCCTAGTGCAGAGCTGCTGAAAAAGTGACCTAACAGCGACACATGTGGTGGTGGTGGAATGCACGCTAGGCACCAATTACATTATCACCGTTGTTCTTACTGACAACAGAATAACTTTTCTTTCAGCCTCTCCAATTGTGTGTCGCTATCTCAAGCCACCACGGCCGTTGCTTTACACTGGGGTGCACAGAACCATATCAAGTCAACAACGATATCGATAAGAACTGGCAGCCTTTCGTCAATTATGCCTTCATCAAGATGAGCTGACGAAGTTTTGAGTATTAAACACTCTTAATGTCAATTCTCCAGAATGTGCGAAGGAATGAAATTTTCCTGCATTCTTACAATTTCTCACAGTTGAGGGGCTGCACCAATGCGAACAATGACATAACTAGGGTGTGAAAAAAAATTGCTGCGGCTTAGCTCAGCTAGGCCCGATCATGCAAGCGAAAGCACGATGCTCTGATGCAGCTTGGTGCTTTCGCCACTGGGACTGCGCAGACAACTTAGGCACAGATGGACCAGCGTCTTCACTCCCTCCTTCCATCGCACAACGGCTTAACTGAAGCACTGGCCCAGCTATAGCGAGAAACTGTGAAGCGGCAGAGAGAGTGGCGCCATCTCCCCTTCAAGCGATCGGTGAGTCACGTGGTAAGTCACATGGACACAGCTGGCGAGGCAGCGGTCGGTGCAGCGGCGGCGGAGCGAGGCTGCAGCTGCAGTAAGTCATGTGGTAACACTCCTTCACTTCAAGGTCAAACTGTCACACATGGCGAAACTCGCTCGACTAGGCGATTAAAGCTTTCACTTTATAAATCCAACTTCTTCTGGAGTAAAAACATGAGAGTATTACCTCAGACAAGGCACAAAACAAGGCACAAGCCAATCACATGAATGACAGGGCAGACTTGTCGGAACGCCAACTTCCCAGTCAAACATAACAACATTATCATGAGAAGGCAGCTGGATATGCGAGTTTTCAGTTATATTGTGTACTATGCCAACAACAGCCGATGCTGTTGACTGACGAAATTCGCATACAAGGCTATCGTCGCGAAATTCTCAACAGTGAGCTTGCTCTGAAGATCTGATGCTAAAGGCTAGACATGGCATAACCAATGTCCTACAGCAAGTTTGCTCATTACTACGAGAAAGGTGAGAAGACAACAAGTACCCTTGTAATATATGAGGCATGCATAACACTGGGGTTAAGAGACAACGTTCGAGTAAAAATGAGATAATAAGCAAATTCTTAGTCCTTTGATTTCATGAACCAAATTGCAACCCCCTTGGAGTTCATAAATTGGTAACAACTACAGAAAGCATTGAACATCCCAACAATTCAATCACTTTAGAAAAACTAAAACTGTGATCACCATGCAGCAAAGGAAGTGCTGCAGCAGTAACTGACAGACACAGAGAGGGTAGCCCAGCCTTTTAATAGGCCTCCACTTATGTACATTGCCTACAGCGAAAGGGGGGGAGGTTTGAAAGGAGCGAGTCCTCAGCAGTCCATGAGGCAGCGGTAGAAGCAGCAACCTTGGCTGAAGCAGGACTGGTACTCCCTACCGGTACAGGTAGTCCGCCTGAATGTTGGCGGCAATTTCTGGCTCCCACTTATCACCATTGTTTAGCAGCTTCTCCTTGTTGAACAGGAGTTCCTCATGCGTCTCCGTGCTGTATTCAAAGTTGGGGCCCTGCATGAATTCAAAATATCAGTCTGTAGAAGTGCATAAAGGCAGTAATCATATTCAGCCTCAGCTCTTGCCCTGTAAGTGCACAACAAGCTGGTGCCAGAATGTACCCCTATTGCACGGGTTGTTCCAACGGTCACTGTTCAGTATTGCTTTTCAGTTTATAAAGGTTATTCCTTACTATTTCACAGTGAGATTAATTTAATCACCCGAACTCTCTTGAAACCTAGAATCTGGTAACAAATGAAAACCTGCTGATGCTTTAAGCCTTCAACATGCTTGTTCCCCAATCCAGTCAAGCAAGAGAGAGAGAAGTGGTAGAGGAAAGGCAGGGAGGTTAACCAGTAAATGTTCCGGTTGGCTACCCTGCATTGGGGTAGAGGGATAAGCGGGGGCATAAAAGAATAAGAAGTAGAGAAATGCATTCCGTAGCAAGCACGACAGGCAATGGCACAAGCACTGTGAGTCACAGGCTGCCGCAGCTGTAGGCTGCACACCTTGAGGGCTGCTGACTGCTGCGACCTGAGTAGAACAGATCGAGGGCCCTCCATCACAAGGCGGCGCAGATGTTTCAGTGTCAAGAAAGGCTGCTTGCCGTTGCGGCTGATAATGTTGATGACAACGTAAGCATCAGACTTCTTCTCGGAAGGATGAGGCTGGAGGATGCATTGTGCCAGCTATTGGGCAGCTGCAAGCACTGGATTCAACAAATCCAGCATCTGCAGTGCATTCTGTGCAGCTGGCATGTGCATGCAGCATGTGCATGCAGTCAAGCAAGCGTGCGAAGTAAATGCAGCAGCTCAGCCACATTGACACTCATCTACAGGAAGGAGCCGTGACAGTGGCAAAACATTTCTAGTTTTGAATAATGCTCAACATTTATTTTGGAGGCTTCTTTTTTATGCAGTGCTGAGTTGTTCTGGAAAAAAGCAAGTGACAGCCGGGTGCCAAATTTTGTTGGGCTGCGTCATGCTAGCTGGCATGGTCATCACAGCAGATGTGTGATTATGCACTAGGACATCATCAGAAAGACTGTACAGTCACACTCGCAGTGCTGTGTCAAGCATGCACCATTCTCAAGTGATCGGAACACCAAGGATTACTACAGGCTTAATTGCAACAGCCAACTTTGATATTAATGTACATACGTTTGTAGCATGTGAGGCATGCCAGGAAATGAATTAGTATATTCATTTTATGTGTGTTATGTTTCCAAAAGAATACTGAAAATTTTTTTGTTATGAATTCAAGGAATTTTAAATTTTCCACCGCAGAAAATCAGGGGCGGTATCCATGTGATACTGGTATATAATGCTTTGAGAAAAGAGAATTTGAGCTTTGATGGAAGATAAAAAAACATGCACATAAGGAGCTTTGTTTTTGGCTAAAATAAATTTTTGATGATTTTTGTACCATAAGTATGTGCTTCGAGAAGAGGTTTTATCTGAGAAGCCATCTTTCTTAATATGGAGTGCAAACAGCTGAAGGCACACCATGGAAAGTACCCGCTATCATAACAGCCTCATGAAAAGTGCTCCTCAACTGACTGTTCCATGATTATCTTTCGCACTGTTTTCACACAGAAGGCTTTCGCACACTGTGGGGCTTGACACATGACCCAGGTTGCTCCTCTCATGACTAATCATTAATTGAACTGCCTCAATGGGAAGTTTGCTCGATATCCGGTAGGCAGGTTGTGTGACATCACAAGGTCCCGTGACCTAAGTGGTCCACCTGCCACCCAGCTCTTCAAGGTCGCCGAGGGAATGGACAAACATCTGACAAACTGGCAGCTAGAAGATCTAGAAACAGCGCACTAAAATCATCCGAGAAACGACATAAGTGGCAGGTGTGCCAGCAAGGTCACGTGGCCTTGTGATGTCATCACAACCTACCCACAAAGAGCAACTGCAAAGAAAATGGCTAAGTGCTTCAGTGGAAGCTTTAGTGCTAGTTCACCAAAAATAGTGCCTGAAAGGATTAAACAGCACCTGGATTTGCCCGAGTCATATAAGCCCACTTAGGCACACCCATTTAGATAGATAGATATTTATTCAGTTGACAAGGTCTAGGATACAGGGGCAAAAGGCAGATGTGCTCTGCCTGATGGGGCCTATGCACCCGAAACGCTGCTAGCATACAGCAAAAAAACAAAGACATCATACATATCTATATACAGGGTGTCCCAGCTAACTTAAGCCAAGGTTTAAAAATATGCCATGCCATTCTAAGACGACGCGACCGAATGCATGTTTCTGGCTATTGTATGGAGCAACTCAGACTATTTTTTGTATTGTGCTTAATTGCATAATTAGTCGAAATTAATTAACCAACTTCGCAAGCAATGAAGATAGGCGAAAAAGTCCGATGAGAAAATTGTAGAACAGTTCGTGAAACATCCAATTAAACAGTTTCTAACTTTCCATCTATTACGTATCGGCTTTCTTTCGCTCTCTGCAGATGCCCGCGAAATACAAAAATACCACGTGACATGCCTGCTTGCGCACCGTGATTGCAGTGCTCTCAATGATTCCGTGTAGGAACGAACAGATAATTTAGCCCGGTGTGCTGCTACTTAAAATGGTGACAGGGCTGCGACGCAGGCGCTGGCTGTGAGATTTACGTGAGCGCAAGCGATAAGGACTGTGTCTGCTTGTCGCTATCAAGCGCCACAAGAGAAGCATACCGCTGGAAAACGTTGCGGCTGGCCTGTATCGCACAGCCAGCTGCTGCGTCGCTGCCCTGTCACATTTTAAGCGACTGCACATCGGGCTAAATGATCTGTTCATTCCTACATGGAACATTAGAGAGCACTGCAATCACAGTGTGCAAGCAGGCATGTCACGTGGTATTTTTGTATATCACGGGCATCTGCAGAGAGCAAAAAAAAAGCCGATACATAATAGATGTAAAGTTAAAAACTGTTTAATTGGGTGTTTCGCAGACCGTTCTACAACTTTCTCATTGGACTTTTTTGCCTATCTTCGTTGCCTGCGAAGTTGGTTAATTAATCTCGACTAATTATGCAATTAAGCACAATACAGAAAATAGTGTGACTTACTACATACAATAGCCAGCAGCATGCATATGGTCGCGTCATCTTAGAGTGCCTCGGCATATTTTAAAACTCTGGCTAAAGTAAGCTAGGACACCCTGTATACAGAGCTGATTACATATCGATATGTACAGAACTGATTGTTATACAAGGAAAAGAACTAAGTGCACACTTTTGCAAAGACACATTAATACACTGAAAAATAATATGATATAAAAGTTCACACAGATAACAGCAACAGGAACCTAAAAAACTTTCTGTATGCACAATGTTTTGATCATTCGGACAACTAAGAAGATACGCTTTAGCATTTTTTTTTTTTTAAAGATTTCTGGGACACACATTTCATAATTTCTATAGCCTGTGTACGTTTGTTGAGAACACTAGGGATTAAATATTATATTATTATTATATTCAGGTAAATTTATTGGCACAAGGTTATACAGTAGTGCTCTGTTAATATGACCCTTGTTGCTACGAATGACTCAAATTATGGGCAATTTTTCTGGGGACCAAATTTTTTCAATGTATCTATAATTCTTTAGCCCCTTAACGAACACATTTTTTTAATGATCATTCAGTACCTTTGCTGCCATTTGTCGGAAAACCAAAAACATGCTTCAGACAAGCCCTACTCACCTTGTATCAGACACACAGTGCCAGAAACCACATAACAAGCTGGACTCGTCAAGAGTCAGAAATGAGAGTGTGCCTATAATGAGGCAGGCTCGTCCAAGTCTGCTAGAGGTTTAATATAGAAATGTACCGCCTAGCCAATGAAGTGGGTTACAATGTAGACAGCCTACTGGGGCCCATGTATATTTGTTGCATTAGTATGGACAGTGGTGAGTACAAAATACTGACTTCTGCCATCAAATGTCTGCATTCTTGTAATGCGAGTGGAGTACACCAGTGCACGATGGTGTGAATGTGCAAATGACTAAGTAATGGCTTCTTTTTATGTTGTCATGTTTTGCAACGTCAAGGAGCCTGGTCGACGTAAATTTGTCATATTGAATGAATGACTTTCAAAAAAACTAATTCTGTAGCTTAAGCTACGTTAAAACTCGCATTCAGCAATTTTCAGCCGACTAAGTTCAAACATGTGCTAAGTAGTTCGTGGGATATGAACAGTCTTAGCAGGACACATCTCATGGCACCACCATGAGAGACACCATCACATGCCTCACAAACCACATTATTTTAACAATAAATGCTCCTAAAATTTTGTATAATTTGCACTTCCCTGTACACCACTAGGTTCCGAAGCAGACCTTAATTATAAAGTGTTTTTTCTCAGTTTTATTATGTGTTTCATCACGAATCGCCATTACAGAAAACTTGCTTCATGGACATTTCTGCACGGGAAACAGTGTCCAAGGCACGGCACGACTGTACGTAGATTATCTAGAGCCACATCCCTCAGTTCACTGAAGCTCCTGACACCAATATGGAGGAGCCATGCAAACTAAAATGTTGCTGTCGTTTCGTTGCACAAAGCATTTGCTAAAAGCAGCCTGTGCCAGCAGGCATAATGATTTATTAAGTTAGGCGTTAAAACCACAGATAGTATTTTGAACCTCTGAAACACACACAGCTGTAATGGGACATGTGCACGGGTTTAAAATACTTACAAGTTTGAATGAAAAAGCATCACTAAGGAATAACAGTCAAATATATGGTCCTACCGCATATTCTCATAACATAAAAAACTTAGACAAGAAAGTAGCAACAGAGTTGAACCTCTGGCGGTACCTCAGAAAAGCAAGGTAATGTTTCAAATTTCAAAACGCCTGACTAAAGCAGGCAGCTTAAAGGGGCTGCGAAACACCGCTTTAACGGATACCGGTTACACTTCAGATGGATTCTTTATGTCACACAGATGCTGACTCAAAAAGAATTACGAGAATCGATGCATAGGAACGGGAGTTATTCAATGAAGAAATTTCAAAATACAAGCAAACAAAATGCTGCCCTCAACTCGATTTTCGCGCAGCTTCCCATTCCCATTTCACTCTCCCAATGACAACACTTAGTGCGACCAAGCAAAGCAGCCTATCTGAACACGTGGCGAAAGTTTGCACTCCATGGTTGCCTGTTCTCTGTAACTCGTTCATGCCAAGGCTGGCAGCGCCGTTTGCATGCTTACAACAACCATGTGAACGCCCAGCTGACCCAGCGATGCTTCACAGTCACGTCAATGGCGCAGAAGAGAACACTGATCAGTGACGTTCCCTTACTCATAGACCCGAACTCGAGCGCGAGATACTGCGATGGTATGACAGCCTGCGCAAGATATCAGACACAATTAGCATAGCGCGTACCGCTACCGCTTACTGCCAACCATCACCCGTCGCTCCTAACATGCTGGTTGGTCACGGCGAGCAAGGAGCGTGCGCTGTTGACGGGAGCGTGGCGCCATCTGGCACCGCCGCCCGGTGATCCTGCACAGGCTGACGATGCGCACTCCCTGCTAAATGTGAAACGAACGCATCCTTCCTTGGGACCGAAACGAATGCTTATGGAGTTCAATAGCTCGATCGGATCGATTCCGCAAAGCCGCTCTCAGATACATAGAGAGTAGCCATAAGTGCTGGGTGCTAGGTCGTAGGATGTTTAAAGAGAGGCGCAAAGTCCTTCGATGCAAAAAGTAGCCAGAGCCTCTGGTGGTGTATTTTTGTTTTACTTGCTTTTCAGTGCTTTTCTCTAGGGCAAACAAGTTGGTTTTGTTAATGTAATGTAAAACAAAAACTTGACGAAACGTATCTCTAGTTATTAACACAATTTGCAGTATATTTACTCTTTGTCTAATCATCAAGCTCCCACTAAGTGATGTCATATCCGCTGCTAAAAACGGCCACTGTATGGTGACACCGTCAGCGCCACGAATTTGTTTTTACGAGCTAATTAAAATATTAAAAACCGCAGTATACGTGGTACGACCGATGCTAATAGCATCACTATAACTCATTCTATGCAACCAACAGTCAAAACAATGCACTGAAAATGTGTTTCGGGGCCCCTTTAAAGGAGCCATGACATGGTCGCTCTTCATATTGCAGTTTTGTGCTTCAGTAACTAATACAAGAGCTTATGATTCAGTTTCCGAAATTTGACTGCCCTGGACTTTCGCAGGCGATCGAAGTAGCAGTCATCCCTCATATATGAGTGACTGGTGCCGCAAAAGCGTTAATAACAGTAAGGCAGTTACTGTTCGGTATAGGTGGGGTCCGGCCACACTAGGCAGATGCGACGGTGATCGGCAGTCGTTTCTATAAACTTAATAACTTTAAAACTTATTGGACCTGATCATGCTAGTCAGGGCAACATACGGGATGTGCGTGCAGCAGCGAAGATGTGCTTTCATTCAGTTCCTGTGCAAAGAACCTAACGGCAAGGCAATTGAGCGATATGGGCAGAAAACGCTGCATGACGGTGCCGCTCGTCACTCGCCGCCATCGCCTGGGCTTGAGCGGCCGAGCGAAAGCTTCACGCCCGGTGAATAGACGACACGAAAGTCTGCGCTTGTGTACCTTATCCGTATCGAAAAAAGCGAAACGAGCTGCTGAATTTCATATCTTCACACTTTCTTACTAATCAGCGGGGAACTCTTGCCAGATTCTTGAATTTCGGTTGATGGTGGACGCGAGTATGTAGGATTCGTGTGTGTGATTTCGGCAATTGCGAAGAACGAATTCGCAAGTTTTAGCGCCTGAAAATAGCTGTTGAGTGTAGTTTTAGCTACAGTGCCCTCAAAGCGGCGACTGCCTACATCACAGGGCGCGAGTACAATAAGGGAGAAGTGTCGACATGTGACCCAGTCTCCACAACATGTGCTGAAGGCAGCCGGCAGCAGCCGTCGGCGTCGACTGTGGACAACAAATCTGGTTGTTTTCATTAATTCAAGCAATTTCCGAATGTATTTTTAGCTAAAGAGATTTAGTATCAAATATTGCTGACATAAGAGGAAGCAGATACAATTAAGCGGGAAGCGCCTGTCCTAAGCGAAACGTTTCCCAAGCAGGCGATATAGCATCAGCGGCGCTTAATTATTGCAGTTATCATAGTGTGTAAATGATAAAACTACAGTTTGTGAGCAATACTACGTAATATTTAAGATAAGGAGAGCCCACCTTGCATTTTATGCCAAGCAAACGAGCAGTACTGCTTGCGCACAGCTATGTAAACAACCGCAACGCGGGGCTGCAGTTGTCATAGTCGTCGCATTCCTGGGCCACAATGCGGACGCACAGTGAACGCTACATGATGTACTATTATTTTCAAGCACTCATTTATACGGCAGCGACTATTTATCGGTGCAGGCAGTTCAAGCATTCGAGTCGCGTAGGGTTTTGCAAGTGGCTTGGTTCCTGCAAAAGGGTTCTACGAGCCGAAGGGGAGGTATGTTCGACTTACAAATCCACACATGCAGCAGGGAAGTCATCTCATTCGGGACTTTTCCCTCCTCCTTTCATGCTTCAAGGTTACTCTAATGCCACCTTGTGATAATTTTACTTTAATTATCGAGCCGATGAATAGCGGACAAGAAATTGGTAGCCAACTACAAAACGCCGCGGCTTTCACGGCGCACATTGGCGAAGGCATGCACGGCCTGTGCTTCTTTTCACATACGGGAGCAGTTGACTGCGCAAAAGAGATTACACTGATAACATAAAAATAACGCGTTCCTGAGCATAAATAATAAAGCAGGGTTCCATCTATTTCTGTTTCCTCAACAATCACAAAACAGGCACCACGAGCAAATCCGTTTTACCAAGGATCACTCATCTCGCATACTATGCTGACGACTTCCGTAAAGAAAACACGGAAAATGCATTTTATTTCGATAAGCTAAAAAAAGAAAACTTTTCGAGCGACCGCTGTCTACGGTATGCATGCAAGCACCTTGACAGCGCGCAGCAGACGACATGGGTTGGGTATGCCCCTGTGACGTCAGTGATCAGAGTTTGCCAGATCAACAAGCAGTTTGCAGAAGAAATGGAAAAAATTCGTTTTAAAATATTTACCACAGAGAATCAACTGAAACTTGGGGGAATTTTAATTTAATGTGTTGACGGGCAAGAATACACTGGCCAGTTGCTCGCTGATTATTTTAACCAACACTTCATCAGTATAGGCCAAACAATACCCTCCGCGACACAGAAACAGGATATAGCCTTCAACACAATTGACAGCTTTTTCCTCAAACCAACTGACCTAACGGAAGTGTACACAGCATCCAGTCAGCTAAATAACTCTGCTGCTTTCGACTGCGACAACTTACAAATCAAGCCCATAAAAGATGTTTTAGATTTGCTTCTGCCTGTACTTGTGCATATTTTTAATTTAACTTTTGAAACTGGAATTTTTCCCGATGAAAAGAAGCGATCGAGTTTCTGTCATATACAAAGGTGGTGACAGAAACACCCCAACTAATTACAGATCAATAAGCATTATTTCAGTTTTTTCGAAAGGAGCAGAAAAAATTATGTTTGCTCGTCTTTTAAAGTATTTTAAAGCCAGAAATATTTTCTACAAAGAATTACATGGCTTTAGAGCCGGAAGATCTACCGAAACTGCACTACTGACAATTAAGGAATTTGTTCTGGAAAATACTGAGAAAAACTACTTTACACTTGGCCTCTTTGTATATTTCACAAAAGCATTTGACTGCCTAAACCACAACATCCTCCTAACTAAGCTATCCCGGTATGGAATTCGCGGAACACCTCTTGAACTAATGAAGTCGTACTTAATGAACAGAACACAAATGGTATGTATGGAGAAACACCAATCAAGTTTTCTGCCAGTTAGTAAGGGTGTACCACAAGGACTCTTAGGACCTCCCTTATTTAATATTTTTATTAATGACATTGTCCTTATCAGTAGGTCAGCAAAATTTGTCATATACGCCAATGACTGTTCTATACTTATGGCTGGTCCGGATACAGAAGTGTTAATTAGGCAATGTGAAGACTTTCTTATTAACTTATCCTCATGGTTGCAATCCAATGGATTGAAAATAAATCCGAGAAAAACTAAAATAATGGTATTCAGAGCAAAAAATAAGACGTTTCAATTAAATCATGTCATAACCTACGAAGCACAGAACATTGATATCGTAGAATCACTTAAAATACTTGGAGTGACATTCAGCAGCACATTAACCTGGGATTTGCACGTTGCTAACATATGTAAAAAAATCTCCGCTGTAGCTGGAGTCGTCTCGCGTTGTCGCACTTTCCTTCCAACACGCGTTAACCTCCAAATATACCATGCCTTATTTGCTTCACATATCAACTATTGTAATCTTGTCTGGAGCACCGCGACCAACACAAATAAACAAAAAAATTTTACAATCTAAAAAAGAATTATATGATACATCGGGAATCATGAACGGTTAGCACATATGGCCCCCTTTTCGCAACCTATAAGATCATTCCTGTCCTTTCATTATTCGATTCCCGAATTTTGCGCACATACTTCTCTTTGACGAATTCATTTCATGACTTTTTAATTGTCGCCGCTTCACTACAACCCCACGAACCAGTCGTATCCACACGAAACACAGAAAACTGGCACGTTCCCCGTTTCCGAACAAATTATAAGAACCAATCATTGAAACATAACCTCCCCTCACTGTTAAAGAAGTTTAAATTTAACGCTAAGCACACAAGAAACGACTAGCGGGAACAATTTCTAAATTCATTGTAAAAACCTAAATGTCTGTCCAGCTTTTGATCACATTGTGTTTCTTTATCAAATACTGATGCAAATACAAATTACGTCGCCTACAATAGTTGGCTTGTGAACATGCGATATGCTCACTTCTATACAGAGTCAATTTTTGTATTGTATACAAAAGCTGTGTTTTCCTTGTATATAACATTGCACATAATATTGTTTTCTTGCCATATTGAAATCATGTATCTGCACAGCTCTACCTTGTTATGGTCTCTTGGGCGTCGTGAAGCTGCCCCGAGCAGCTTTTTGCCCAAGAGCTCCTACCATGTATATATGTGGTGAAATAAATGAATTTGATTTGATTTGATTTGGTTACAGAATTAATTGCGATAAGCAGGGTACGAGTGAAAATAGGCTGTCATGGCCCCTTTAAGCCAAAGTGCGAAAGAAGTCTTGCATAGAAGGGGTGCACTTACTTCAACAATGGCATCAACAGGACAAGCTTCCTGGCAAAAACCGCAATAGATGCACTTGGTCATGTCGATATCATAACGAGTAGTACGTCGACTTCCGTCTTCACGCTCCTCTGCCTCGATGGTGATGGCCTTAAAGAAAAACAAAAAGCGTGCTATTAAACACCAACCATTTTGTACATATTTTGAAAGTACAAGTAATAAACCAGAACACAAAAAAAAAACTGCATCAAAACACAGTGCATTAATAGTACAACCATTAAGCACATCTTGGCTGCATATTTCTGGATGCTATCATCAGAAGGAGCACCGCACAATACAAACTACAAAAGATATCATATACAATTGAGTTAAGTTGCAGTTTAACATTTTGGCTGTCCCACTAGGAGCCAAATAAATGACAACTCCAGTATCCCAGCAATGCAAGTGACTGCAGTTGCAAAATATATTTGTCTGACCACTCCCAAAGTGGCTGCAGCACAAAAAATTAGGCAACAAGGAGGTGCTTTGTGCATACAGACTAAATGCATCAAAAGAAGTAAAAAAAACGAGGAGGCTAAACAGCCAGCAGCAAAGCTGTAAAAAATAACAAAAACAATGAAGTGCTCCTTCTAGGCATTGGCGCTTATTCACATCCAAAAAATTTTTACAGTCAGACAAAATAGAAAAAAGTAAGAAAGGAAACAAGCTCGTACTCAAATACGAAGAAAGACCTTGATATACAATAAAACCTCACTAATAATTTGATGCCCGTCAATTCAGAAAACTGGATAATTCAGACACCCAGTCCGAGCATGTCAAATGTATGCACTATTCTATGGCATGACATACTGATTAATTCGGGGGAATCAAGGAATCGTTACAAGAAGAGCAGAGCTCACATGCATAGGGTCATCCACTTTTAGCTCGAACATGTGAGTGCATGCCTATGCTCATTGGAAGGACACTGCGCCCGACACGGTCGCACAACGATTCGAAGTGGAAGATGATGAGAAGCACCACGTCCAGGTCCATATTCTCCTGCGCCACTTTGCTGCAATGAGCAGCCACGTCGTACACAGTGGCCCTCCAAAGAGCACGGCCATGCACTTCGGGTGTTCGCACTAAGAATGGATGACCCTGTACCCAGGGCACCGGAGGAGTGATGGTGATGATGATAATGATGAGTGAGAGAGACTGAAGTCTCACCACTAAGGCAGGAGTGGCGCTGGGGTACAGCCCAAATGAAAAGGCACTATGCTCATCGCTATGATTGTTATTCGAGAAGGCACGACAAGATGCTTTCTAGTTTTGTGTTGTGCTCTGCCATTTTCTTCTTTGCTTCCTACAGCAACAGGCCAATTCAATTCTAAACAAAAGAATCTTCTTAAAGAGGCAAGGTATCCTATTAAAGCAACAAATTGTAAAAGGCTGTAGTCAGCCCACAAGCAGAGCTTCACCTGAAATGGCAGTGAATCATCAGCTAAAGATAACCACCATCGTAGACACTGTTGTATAGTAGCGTTTGGTGCCACTGTAATTCTGCGTGGTATTCAGATGGCTACAGAACAAATAAAATGACACTGGTGTACAATGTCACTAGCATAAAAGAAAAATCACCGCTATAAGAGATTTTGGGGCTTTCATTCTATGCTTATGCTGTACTGTATGCATGTGGCTAACAGCCATCAATGTGCATGCAGCTGCTGCTACAGCACAATATATGACAACAGTAGGTTTTTAGCACATTAATGATCCAGCTTTCACACAACAGCCTTTTTTTAAATCCGCTTAGCACACTAATAATAATAACCCTTGTCATTTTTAGTCACGACGCTATCAGACAGATGCAATTCAATCCCATACAATTTCTCAACACAATGTCATCAAATATAATAAACACGATGGTCAAAAGAAGCATAAATAGGACTTGAGTAGATTAAGTGGAGCTAAAGGACCACAACTGCAGATGGTGCGAGAACCAACCTTCTCTCAACAATGGCTGATCACGAGCTGATCCTCAGATGTGCACCCAGTGAATTCAGGTCCGAGTTACACAATGCCACCAAAGTTTACTGCTACCAATGACATGCAATAAAGCTGTGTGTGCTAACAAAAATGAAAATGATACTTGGCAAATGTTGCGTGCATTACCACAAAGAAGGAGCTACACTGTGTAGTAGAGCGGATGGAAATCAGGTCCATTTGAAGGTAGTGTGCAAAAAAGCAGTCAGACAGTATAGAAGGAAAAGCCAGAAACAGCACCAACCGTGCCACTAGTTTGAAAACAACTGCTTTATTGGACTAGGGCAGCAAAGCAATTAAATGATGCCTGCTGGTAAGGTCACCAGACTTTACCGCTATGTTTAATGAGCACCTGAAAATATGAGCCTCTGGATTGGAACTTCTGTCCATACATTCCACACTTACAGTTTACAAAACAAGAGTTCCTGAAATGCTACAAAACTGTCACACTTCTGCCTCCATGCTGAAAATGCCACCTGAGTAAACCGCACATGCATGGTCCACCAATCAAGACATCAAATTTACTTCCGCATATGCGATGAAGCCAAGGCTCCACAAGGATAGAGTAGTACTCGGCATAAAAATTACTCACTACACACTGAACAACTAAAATCTGATCTCGTACTGGTAAAGTGATTGTTGGATGTCTGCTACAATATTAGCCTCACTAAACGCACACAAGTTACAAATTTCACAACGGACTAATGGAGGCATTATCTGATTGAGCCGGTAAAGTCAGTGAGGTGTTTGCACACAAGCACAGTGCATAAACATATGATGATCGTGTGCTGCCCTATCACATCAGCCAATGAGCCAATGACACCAGCATGGACGCGGCTAGCAGGCTCGGTGATGGCTCCAGTGCCAGAGGATGTTGTATGCCAACAGCTCTCGGGAAACGAGCTGTCATAACGAAACGCAGCTGGACAAAAGGGATGCCATCGTAAGTTCAAGGGCAGCAACGGCAGAGTTTGTGCCACTTCCCGGATTTTGGGGGACGCCTGTCAATAGTCGTCATGGAGACGAGTAGTCAAGGAGTTAGGAACGAGGTTCAGCACTTCCGTTTGTTACTCGCGGCAGTAGCGGCTCAGTTGAGACCGATAATTGCACTAATGCTGGGAGCTGCCAGGGTCAGGAGGTTTCAAGAAGCCCGCGACATGTGGGAGTGTTTTTGATGTCCTTTCCTTTGTTTTCATTTTTACTTTGTAGGGGAGACAGTCTGAGTAATACTGTGGAAGTATGAAACGTGGCATGTAACCTAGTGGGCCAATCATTTTTGAGGGTCTATTTCCAGAATGCCATTTATTTTAAGCAATTTTGTTGCTTTTTTTCGTACTGTGTATTTTAGGGAGAGAGTTTTGAACCTTGTGGAAACTGGAAGCGCATGCCATGCGGATTGTAAACCAACCATCATGTGTTAGTTTGTTGTGATTGGGTGATGCAAAATGTGGGCCAGGCTCCTAGGTCTTTAAAACTGGGCCCCGGAGCCTGGAAAGTTGTTCTGAGCTAGATTTAGATCCCTTGCATCTTCAGAAATTCCAAGGAGAGAAAATTTTGCCTTAGACAATCCATGTAATTGTGCTCGCTGCCTAATCTGTTGTAAATATGTAAATTCCTGTATAAAGCTTCAGTTTACTTTCCCCGAAGTCAACTGCTGCTTGATCTCATCTGTTATACTGTCTCAGACGGTGGGGCACCTTTTGTAGAGCCCGAAGAACGAAGCTCAAAGCTTAACTCCCACCTTGGCGGGCAAAAGAATTTCGAAAAGCTGTTGAGCCTCTGAGTCTCACAATAGTGTTTGAAGCAATTTTCAGTTATAATGCAAATTGCCTTGCATGTCCAAAAGAGTAATGTATGGATGTGTACCACATTTGAGGCCTTTTTACGAAGTCAATGGTACAACTGCGCATGCTTCTTTTCAACAAAACAGTCGTTGAAACGGCTTGAAAGTGACGTCATTAAATTCCTAGAGACATTCTGAGTAAAATTTTACGAACTGTACGTACGTGAGACATTCACAGAACTTGTGCATTAAAGAAGGTTAATTGTTAAAGGGTGAATATTACTGATGTTAAATGA
Organism: Amblyomma americanum; assembly: GCF_052857255.1. NCBI lineage: Eukaryota > Metazoa > Arthropoda > Arachnida > Ixodida > Ixodidae > Amblyomma > Amblyomma americanum. The sequence continues at coordinate 32,201,409 of NC_135498.1, read as the reverse complement.
AATGATAGTCATTTATTTTTAAACTTAACTGAATGGTTGCTTACTATATTGTTGGCTTTTAGGGTACCATAAGCCACCTGTACCTAAGTGCATTAGTCAACGACCAGGAACTGAGTCCTACAAAAAGAAAAAGAAAAAATCTCCATAATTGTGTATTTCAGTGACTCTATGCTTGCTTTCAGGAAAGCAGAGCGCTGTTGTATGATACAACATCCTACATAGCTCCAAAGGCAGCCCAAAATGATGGAACTCGCATGCAATACCAAAGTGTGTGTGTGTGTGTGTGTCAGTCAACAAAGATAGCTGACGAAATGTTGCTACCGCCGATCAAATGGCCTGCAGTCTCACCTGTGCTGGGCAGATGGCCTCGCACAGCTTGCAGGCAATGCAGCGCTCCTCGCCCGATGGGTAGCGACGTAAGGCATGCTCCCCCCGGAAACGAGGACTCAGCGGACCTTTTTCAAACGGGTAGTTGATGGTTGCAGGCTCCTTGAATAAATTGCCAGTTACCACAGCCAGCCCTGCATTTGCAGACAAGGAGGTTCTAAAAGAGCCCCAAAAGGTATCACCTTGTATTGCAAGAAACAATGCAGACTGAAGGGCACCTAGTGAGCAGATTTTTCTTAGACGTTCAACAGGATTGGAGGAATTAAGGAAGGATTTTCACCATTTCCTTCCACTCGACTCCACTCCGCTTTCCCATGACATGCACCTCTACAACACTGCCTCGTTTGCACGGCCACTAAGCACTGTAAAAATTGCCCCTGTATTAATATGAGCAAAAATATTTTGTTGTCACATTGTGCTTCTGATGGGTGCTCCTTCAGCAATTCAACACATGTTACAGCGACTAATTCTTAAAGGCTTCAGCGAGCACGGCTTACATTATCACTGCCATAAACTTTTGTATCATGGCTGCTTATACAAGGCAAAACATGTTGATATCTTCAACACATTTGAATTTTACTACAGTTGGATACACCTCAGTGGCACATTTGCAAATGCCCCTCAAAGCAGGCTCTCCAGCCAATGGTGTCGACCAATCGTCATGCGATCGTGGTTAATCCGCGTTTAATCCCCAAGCACTTACCACTGCGGTGTCACACTAGCAGGAAAAGAAGATTGAACACAACATCATGAAAGTCAGTCAACGGCATTGGCTGTAGGCCTCCCTTTAAGGGGAAATTTGCCACTGTATTCTTGAGTTGTATCGGAATGTAGTATTCTTAGACCAGATACAGTAATCGAGCCACCGGAAGCTTCACAGTTACCATTTTTACAGTTATATTTTCCCTCAAAAGGCAACTTAAAAAGAAAGCAGAGTAGAAGATAAATAAAAAGCCCTGAATACTGACAAAAATAATAATGAAAAGAATTAATAAAAAATGAACATTAACAAACAGTGACATAGCAGAATCATGCTGATGTGATCAGAACTGATTAAAATTTTGGAATGATGCAAACTGTTCAGAAGTTGTGGACAGTATGTATCATGCACAATGCACAACGTTCTGGGACGAAGCAAAGAAAATTTCAGGCAATGTTTGATGGTAAGAACTGGCAATCATTCAGCTTAACCAGGTACCACACACCATAACCTCTCGTGCATCACTGTGACCGCATTATGATGTTGCATAACTATCTCCTGCCCATATCCATCATCTCAATCTTCTCTCCATAAGCGGGAATTCTTAAGCGCCCAGTGGCAGTCTCAAAAGAAAACTTAACTGAAGAAATCCAAATTTGCAGAACTGGCTTGCTACTTCGTTACCAGAGGCCTAGCTACTTGCACATTTAAGATGACCATCAATGCCATCAACCAAGCTTTCAAAGGCACAGTGGCAGTGGCAATTAAAACGGTGATGCATGTGTTGGCCAGAAGATTGGACACCCTCAGCATTGTGCACCGGGGTCCTAAAATGAGAACGGTATTATTAGCATGCCTTTTAAAGCAAGCAGAAACGATCGACTCGACAAAACCGAAGAATTGGTGAGATCGCGGCATCGTCAACTTTTTCTTTGTTTAATAAACCTACAGAAATAAACTAAACACTAATGAAGGTAGTTACTTCGGTATTAACGGCTTGCATTTATTTTTTCTTGAAAACAATTCTGGATGACACGAATATTCTTCGTGTTTCCGGAAAACTTGGATCACGAAGGCATTACTGTAATAATTGGTCAAACGTACGACAGTAGCAGGCTGTCAGTAAAACGTGCGATGATGGCACTGAATATATCGTTCAATATTTTCTTATTAGTCTGAAATCAGCTCTACTCGGTTATAAAAGCAAATTTTTCCAAGTGAATGCAAGCAAAGTAAGAACTGCGTAACAACCGGGTCACTAAACACTATGTTTAAAACGTGCAAACATTGTTCAGAAAACAAATGACATGTTCTGGATGCGGAATTCAAGAGCACGGACTGCGAGTAGTTAAGAAACCTACCTTTAAACAACTCCGTAGCAAAGACAACTTGCGATGTCGTATCCACATTCTCCTTAAGGCTGGTGCCAGGCTCGGGAGGGTGGACTTGCTTGTAACATAACTGGGCACTCGTAGTAGACAGCGGCCTTGAACATCTCCAAACAGCACTGGTCACTGTTTCGTTCAAAATAACACAAGTATACGGGTAATTCAACGTACCCCGACTACAACTTTCACGGACTGCTTGCAAAAGCATACAGCTTGGCTGCCTTCGCCGAGGGCTTTTCAGCTTTGAAACACTGACTACACTAATTAACAAAACAGTATAATCCCCGAAGGCTTATGTGCCAGCTTTTTTTTTAATTACACGATCAGAAACCTGTGGATACACTGCTTACGGAAACTGAAAGCATACCGGGTGCACGGCAAGGTCGACCAAGCGACAGTCCGCCAGACGACAAATTGAGCACACTGGAACAAGTTACACGGCGTGCACGGGCACAACTTCATGGGAATTTCGTTCTACAGGAGCTAAACGAAAAATATAAACTACAGGGATCAAAAAAGCAAGCTTTCCATACCTAGAGAAACTTTTCGGCTGCAGAGGGAGGCCATGTTGGATATCATGCGGACGCCCAGTGTGGCTTTTGCGAGCTGCGTTTTCATCGACTTTAAAATATTTATGGGCAATATTTGCAAAACAAAAATCGCATAATAAAATACAAAGTTACAATTTTTTTATAGCACTGATCAGTATTTTATTGGTTTATAAGCCTTGAGAGTTTTTAATATCATTAACAGCCTTTTGAGCGCTGATTGCATGTTCTTGGATGTTAAATAACATAGGCGGTCAAAATTAAAATGGAGCCCTCCACTAAGGCGGCCACCGCAGTGGCTCAGTGGTAAGAGCGCAGAGTACCCGGTTTCCTTCCCGAACGTACATGGGATCAGTACCTCAACGGTCGCCTCTTCGCCCGACCAGCAATAGAACAAGGCAATGGGCACGCTTGACAGTGAAACAGGCGCAACTACGCGTGTTGTCTTTGATAAAGTGCTGGCAGAGCGCAACGACTAGCCAACACCTTACCAGTCCGACAATACCATTTGTTGGGCGAGTTGGTGCTCACGATAATCCATAACAGCGCGACAGACGGGACAGCGCTCTGTGTTGTGTCCTCTCTTCTCTGTCCAGTCTGTCGCGCTGTTATGGATTACCTTACCAGTACTATTGAACATCGCAACCGGGCGGATTGATGCGCGCCTCAGCAGTTGTATGCTGGGTACGTGATGCAATCACCACAAAGAAGAAAACATGCAAGCAAATATGGGGTACCTATACCCTTCAATTCGGCGCTTGAGAGTTTCGGGGGCTGGACACGCCCTCACTCGATTTGGAAGCACGCACGAGAGCGTGCGTGGTATCTGTCCTTTCACTAGCACTCCAAAACCCTCGCCCGATTTCGCTTACCTCATGCCTTGGGAAGCTCTTCTAGTGAGACAGAGAGCGAAAAAACATTATTTTGACTAGCGAATTCGCCCCTTCGTCCGCTCAGGACCCCCACTGCACCCAAGTGTTTATAGGGCCCATAACGCTCACGATCCGGTGTTGTGTTAGCGAGGTACACACATAGGTACACACATAGCGGACGACAATCTATACCCTCACAGTATGGTGGGATTCCGCCCCCATATACCCGCTTAAGACGCCATGAAGCAACTCACACACGATGTTTTCGACCCACTTCTTCCGGATCACACAAAGACGGTCTTAGATTTGGATCTCTCAAAAGCTTTTGATCGCAGTGAACATCAGGCGGTCATGACTTCCCCATCCTCGTTGAATGTGGGTGCGCGCACATACATCTACCCATTCAAGCATTCCTCACTAACTGCAAGGCTGAGGTACACTGTAGCCCTCTCTCTTCCCCCTCCTACACTCTTCAGAGTATCCACGCCCCTCAAGGGTCCGTCCTCTCCCCCTTCGTGTTTAACATCACCCTAATCCCCCTCGCCCGAGAACTGGCAACCATTTCCCACTTTAAGCACACCCTATATGCCGGCGAGATCACGCTGTGGACCATTCAAGGCATCGACGGCGGCTTACAGAACATCCCACAGGAAGCAGCCACCCTCACTCAAAATTACGCACGGAGCATCGCACTCTCTTGCTCCTCGTAGAAATCCGAACACCACCTCATACGCCCCAAAAACCGCCGCTCCCCTATCACCATTGAATATGGTTGACAGCCTCCGTGTATTGGGCCTACACAGCCGGAGAGATGGTAAAAACAACACCACCCTAAAAAAAAAACTCAAACAGGTTGCAGGTGCAATATCGCACCTCATCCGAAGAGTTTCGGGCCACCATATATAGCGGCATGAAGGACCTCTGTTGCCTAATCAATGTATTTGTCCTCAGCCGTGTGACTGTATACCCTATAACCACAACCACTCAAACAAGACATAAACGCCTTGGATACCTTGTGGAAAGTCGCACTTCACCTTCCCGTAAACACCCAGACAGATTACTTGGCCAGGGCATCCACAATAGAATCGGGGGAATTCGTGGCGGCCCACCGAAAGGCCCAATACATCTGACTCATACAAACCTCCACAGGCCGGTATATCCTGGACTCCCTCGGTATCAGAATAGCGGCTAACAACCCAACCCTCCTACTAATCCCTCAACTCCTTTGCCGAGAGCTGGTCATCAAGCCACAGCCTATAAATATGCCCCCCGTCCCACTGCGAGCAACCGGAGAGCACATGAAAAGGCATTCGTCCGAGATTACTGCTCCAAAGTGTACGCCGTATGGATGGACGCTGCTTGCATGGGTGATGAGACGACTGCAGCCGTACTAGACTCCTCCTCATCCGCCCTCCTCACACTACCTTTTCCCCCAGACGTCTCCCTAGAGGCTGCAGATGAAGCTGCCATTGCAAGCATTGAATCACACACACATAAGCCCGGCACATTTTGACTGGCTCTAAAATTGCGATTCTAAATTTTCCGAGAGGCCGAGTCCATTTCCCTGCTATAACATACTGGGCTCGCCCGTAGCATACTACAGGCCCACGCTCTTCCCTCACCCATTACCCTATCCACTATCATGCTTCCTTCAACACTACTGCCTGCACCCTATGCCCAGAACTCTTCGCCTCTTACCTCCACATCCTCTCCAACTACCCTACGGACCCTCCTCCGCGGGGCCTAGAATGCCTCGAGGCCTTGGAGACTGCTGCGCTCGCAGGACCCGGCCATGCAGAACATCGTCACCAGCCGGTCCGCTATAGCATTACGAACCTTAAGAACATAAATACTGGTGTGAAGTGGGGTCGTGTGGGAACGCATGGGCCTGAGCGCCTCGAATTCCTTCGTGCTATTAATTTTTTTCACGACCGGCTTTATTACTTGGAAAAGCCAGTCGCGTTTTTTTTCTATCTCTGTCTCTGTTATGAAAGCGAAGTTTTTATGATGATGATGGGTTCGTTTTCCGCACGCGTTCTGAAGGCACGAATGGCAGAAGTAACACATTCATGGCCTAGTTATATGGAAGAGCCTTGCGAAAGCACTCAAACACGGGTAAATAGCCCTTATGCGATGCCTCCACTTTCTCACAAACAACACGTGCCACTCATCACGCCGCGTCATTAACATTTCGCCGCCAACAGATAGCACTAAGACAGGCCCGTGTCGGCGCTGACCCAAGATCGCGTTGGGGGAGTCGTTTTGTTTGCAGAAATAGGAGGCACATAAATAAGCATTGACGGCGGATCATTTACGGCGCAAGCCGGCGAACATTGGTCGAGGAAGCCCCGGGAGGGAAAGAAATTTCTTCAAGTATAGTCCCTGGCTGTCGGTGAACACCAACACCACGCATCCAGGGAAGGAATAAAGGAAGCGGTACATGAAGGAAACTTGATGACGACGAAAGGAAAGGGGAATTAAATACCACTAATGGTGGCGGTATCTATGCGAGCCACTGAAACCCCCCCGCACACTCACTGAACAATAAAAAAAAACCTGTGGCGAGGCTCGGAATCGAACCAGGACATTTGGCATTTGAAGCGGAGACGCTCCCACTCCGCCACGACGGCTCAAACCTTCGCCATGAATAAAGGCGCATCTAGTGAATGCACTCTTCCGATGCAGAAGTTGCAGAAGTCGCCGCGCTGTCGCTACATATATCCTGGCGTAACAGAGCTAGGCCATAAACATTTCTCTCTCTCGCTTCCTAGTCACTACTGTGCATGCCCCACTAGTAGCACGGAGCCACAGGTGTTCCAGAGCCACAGGTGTTCCACCGCTGCACAGCGCCCTTCCTCAAAATCCAACTTTCCATTTTCAGTTCTCTCTCTCTCTTCTGTAACTCCCTCCTTTATCCCTTCCTTTACAGCGCGTCCACCGAGATATGCGAGACGGTTATTTTACTATGCCATTTCCTTTCCTAATTAAAAAACATAAAAAAAACAAGTGAGCCAACGGCCTTCATAGAGTGCATTGGCGTTGACAACTTTGCAAAGGCAGTCCATTTTCACGAAAGGAAAGGCGCACAACCGGCTCCGTGGGTCAGTGGAGACCCCAATCTCGCTTTCATGTGCGTGGCTTGGTGTCAAACTGCAAAAGCTTGCTTTGACTGCGTTCCGCACACTGGATATGCAGCGGGCCCTCCCTGATACCCTGGGAGGTGGCATGCAGTTAATGGTTGATCGCGAGATTGATCACCAAATGAACGCTGTGCCCTTAGCTATTGCTGCATTGCCGCATGTCAGCCACAACGCTGTCAGTGCTAATGCATTCAGGCCACATCTCTCTTTCACCACTGCCACATGTATCAAAGCACGAACGAGGTGTCCTCATATCCAGGGAGCCAGTTGTGCGCCCTTCCTTTGCTCAAAGCCATCGCCATCTAGAACATTGTCAATGCCCACGCCAATGAACAAAGTGAACGCCGGCATCTTTCGCTTTGTATATCCTGGATTATCTGAGCTAATCCATATTAATTTTTATTACTTAACTGCCTTGTATCTTGTCTCCCATCTCTAATACACGATTTACGTTAAGTAGTTCGAAGTTGACTGGCACAGCCGGGAACGTTTCGCTGGGCAAGCGAACGAAGACACAAGTGTCTTTATACTGCTAACTGCCTTGTACGACCACCAACCATCGTGCCTACACAGTTTTTCATCGACCATGGCGATCATCTGACCAGCCTTAACAGGCTCCTTCAAAGGTTAACTAGCACTTGAAGCGACACTTGCATTTCCTCTACTGTTCGGTGCTTGTAAATCAAGGCGCGTCAAAAACAAAACCACGGGGCACACAAAGCTCACAGACGCGAAGCACCATAAAAAACCCAAACTCTCCTGGCCGCTTGTGGCGCCACCAAGCATCGGTTTTCTTACTTAATATTCAACCGCGCAAACTTCCTTTGTCAGCCTCAGAGATTTGTGGCCTCCATGGAGTAAGGAAAATTCCCATCAAGCTTGTACTTGCGAGATTGGCCTGTGGCGGTGATACCTGTATTTTGGTTCTTGCTATTTTCTACTTTACAAGAGCTTTGTTTTCAGTAAGAGTGGCGTTTGTGTGATCAGGAGCTGATATTCTAACGATTCAAACCAACTTCAATTTCTCCTCAGTGTCCCTTTAAATACCCACCATATTCCATTCCAAAGCTCACTGCGCTGTCCTCAATTTCAAGCCTTTTAGTCTCCGTAAACTGCTATATATGACGTCAACGTGCAGCCCATCATGCAGATGCATAAATTTGAAAATTGAGCTCCTTTTCAATGTTGACGTTCAAATCGCAATGTTATGATTATCATACATCCCAAGGCCAAAAATTGAAAGCCTTATTAGTTTAGTAATTTTGGGTAATTAACCTGCACACATATACAATATTTTATACAGAAAAAAAAACTTACGTTAGAGAACCAATAAAGGCCACTCAGTCTGAACCCCGTAAGCGTAGCGTTGCGCAGTCACACAACTTCCGAGGAGGACCTATCCTATACCAATGCAGTTGCTCACTGATGGTTGACTCAGGCATTTACCACTTGTTCTATTGCATGCAAAAGCCTCGCAAACTGGTCCCCGTGCTTTGCAATCACACGCATGTCGCCAAAATCTAGGCGCACAACCACAGTACTGGCAGTGCACATTAAGATGGTCTGTCAGTTTTCTGCACATGTAGTCATGATGCTTCCACAAACCCTTGTTCGGGCATCTGCCTAGGCTATATGGCCATTTCTTTCCACTTGATAATGGTATGCTGTACACCACACGTTCTGTGCACAGTAGAAAGGGATCATAGTGCTGTTTAGAACGTTCGTACTCAGCTTATACAGTTTCACTGGCGGGTAGAAACCACCCACACCAATTCTATTGGCAATCTAAGGTTTTGGATCATTTGAAGCAAGTGCTGAAGGATTAAATTTTTTTTAATGTGGCTAGTAACCAGCCCCCAAAAAGCCCAACATCTGGTTGTTCACACAACAGTTCAAAAGTGGTGTACTTCTTTAATGCAGTCAATACACAGTAACCTTAACTACAACACACTATACACAGTTAAGCATACTCCTTCACTGATGAACGATTGAACAATGATTAATAGAACATTTTTAGACAATTCAAAGAACTCTTTTCTTCAAGGAGTACAGATATCTACTATGTGAAACACAGTAACAGAAATGACTAGAAGCACTGCTGCTTGCAGTTCACTTTTAATGAAAGAACCCAATACATGTTGAACCCTGCACAGTCAAGTGTCAAATAAGATGCAAACAAGAAAATGAAAACAGCAAAACAAAAACATTTTAGCCGAAGGAAAATGAATACTACATCACTTAATTTTCATTTGATGGCATGAAGACAGTTTCATGGAAGTGTTCATCAATCCAGCCTGTTTTCCTTCTGGAGCATGTAATACTTTTGAGTGCTTGTGTTCAGTTTTCAATACTTCTGCTCATGCTTAATTTAATGCTGACGGTCTCTTCTGGTTTAAAAGTGCTAAAACTTTACATCAGATTTCAGGGCAAATGTTAGCCCTATCGTTACTCTTTCTTCATGGCACTTTTGTTGTGCTAGCTTTAGTTAAGGTTCCCCTGCATTGTTGTTGCAGGTGGCTCCCACAGAATCTGGCATGCCTTAATCTCCCAACAGTTGTTCAAATCGTTTTCTCTTGCGTGTCGTGGACGTTGAACTAAATTGCTGCTGGCGCAGTGTCTTCCGTCTTGAGGCTATGTCTGTTTCCTCTTCCGAGCTGGGACTCTCCTCGCTGCTGTCGTCAATCTCGCCTGCAGCCTTGGGAAAGAATGCATGTGCAAAGCTGAATGCACCAGTTAGAACAAGCTGCCTAGAAAACAAACACAATGAAACACTGCAAGTGGTTGAGGTTGAAAGTTACATGTACCTGAAATACGCTGAGAAAGAACACACGAGCTCTAATAGTAAACTGTGGCTCAGTGGTTATTGCGCTCAGCTGCTAACCCGAAATATGTGGGTTCGATCCCGACTGCGGCGGTTGCATTTCAATGCAGGCAAAACGCTGAAGGCCCGAGTACTGTCCGATATCAGTGCACATTAAAGAACCCCAGGTGGTGTAAATTATCCACAGTCCTCCACTACAGCGTCCCTCATAGCCCTGTACGTTAAATTCCATAATCAAATTAATAGTAAACTGGTAATATAAATGAAAAAAAAAGGAAAGGTGTGAAAGAGTATAACACTAACAGTAAACTGGTAATAAGTAAATTAGAAAAAAAAAGTTTTAAAAAATTTCTTATGCCGCCTAAAAATATACCTAGAAATTTCACAAAGCACCTACAGTCAGCTCTCAGTTGCTGTGGGCTTTTAACTTTTCTGCAGCCCCTCTCCCTTTGTCAAGAAAGATGTGCACCCAATGTTTGTTAAAGGGGCTGCGATACACTGCTTGAACGGATTTTGGCTATACTTCAGATGGATTCTTTGTCACACAGATACTGACTCAAAAATAATTGCAGGAATCGATGCACACGAACGGGAGTTAATCAATGAAGAAATTTCAAAATACAAGCAAACAAAATTCTGCCCTAAACTTGATTTTTGCGGGGCTTCCCATTCCTATTTCACTCTCAAAGCAGCCTATCTGAGAACGACGCGGAAGTTTGCACACCATGGTTGCCTAATCGCTGCAACTCGTTCTTGCCAAGGCTGGTAGCGACATTTTCATGGTTGCAACAACCACTTCAATGCCCCGTTGACCAAGCGATGCTTCATCGTCACGTCGACAGCGCAGAAGGGAGCACTGATCAGTGACGTTCCCCCGACTTTTGGATCCCAACTCAAGCGCGAGATACTGTGATGGAACGACGTCCTCCGCAAGACACTAGATACTTTTAGGATAGCGCGTACCGCTACTGCTTACCGCACAGCATGGCCGCTACTAGGAACACACTGATTGGTCACGGCGAGCAAGGCACGCGCGCTGTTGACGGGAACATGGCGCCATCTGGCACCGCTGCCCGGTAATCCTCCACAAGCCGACAATGTGAAACGAATGGCTTTTTTCTTTGCATCCTTCATTGGGACCAAAACGAACGCTTGTAGAGTGCAACGGCTCGATCAGGTCGATTTTGCAAAGTTGTTCTCAGATACATAGAGAGAGTAGCCATAAGTGCAGTGAGCTAGGTCATCGGATGTATACAGAGAGGCGCAAAGTCCTTCGAAGCAAAAAAATAGCCAGAGCCTCTGGTGGTATATTTTTGTTTTACTTTCTTTACAGCGCTTTTATCTAAGGCAAACAACGTTGTTTTCTTGATGTAATATAATACGCAAAAACTTGACAAAACGTACCTCTATCAATAAGCACAATTTGCAGTATATTTACTGTTTGTCCAAGCTCCCAGCCAGGGATGTCATATCCACTGCTAAAAACTGCCACTGTATGGTGACACCGTCAGCGTCATGAATTTGTTTTGCGAGCTAATTAAAATATTAAAAACTGGAGTATACGTGGTTTGACTGATGCTAATAGCATCGCTATAACTCATTCTATGCAACCAACAGGCAAAACAATGCGCTGATTATGTACTTCGGGGCCCCTTTAAGGCCCATATACAACATTTATGACCCACAAAACCTGCTGCTGTGTTCAAAATTCAAAATAAGCCTAATCACCTAATCACTTGTCACATACCATGATATATATATCCACCTAACAATTTACAACTGACCAAAACTGGGAAAATCCTTGCATGCAATGGTCCTGGCTGTCTTTATGTAGATGTTGTAGCCTCCTCTTTCCTTGCACTACAATGTAGTGGGGCGACAAAAATCAATGCCACACAGCGCTATGGAATGCTTGGTCGGGTCACTTAAAGGGGCTGTAAAACACTGCTTGAAGGGAAGCCGGCTATACTTCAGGCGAATTTTTTATGTCACAGAGATGCTGACTAGAAAAAAATTACAGGAACCGGCGCATTGGAATAGGAGTTATTAAATGACCAAATTTCAAAATTTTCAAGGCAAATTGACAGAAGATAGTCGGTTGGCTGGATGGCTTGAAAATTAGGATGACATGAGCAGTTTTTCATGGAAAAACTCATGAGAGGGGGGGCCTTTGTCACATATATTAAGGAGCCTAAATTAAATTTTAAAGGAAAGAGGTGTGAAGAAGACATCGTGGATTAACCCAAGAATAATAGAAGACAACTTGGATTAACCCAAGAATAAAGGAGATGAAAAAGAAGCATTCGGTGAGGTGGAGAGAGATACTTGGTGGAGGAGAGAAGAAGACGACGGACAAGGATTAGTGTTCTAATGCGAAGGCTATAAAAGGGCGAGTGAGAGCGAGGCACGGGGGAGAACAGCAGAGAAGCGGAGGCTCCGGCGGGTCAGGGACACATTGGCTGGAAGAGAGCGACGCCGGCTACTGCTCCCAGTAGCCGGTGAGCTCGCGTTCTATGGCATCACATCATGGACTTCCTGCCATGCCTGAGCCCATTCCGGGGAGTCAACGAAGGACGCTACCGCCTGCTACGGCCAGGGGTGTCTTTAGCGCTGTTGCCACCCATCCGGGTGGTGCCCCCAACGCCAACAACACCGGCATCACCTCCACGGGCGCTCGGACCTGGAGCTTATACGACGCAGCCAGCGACGCCAACCCAAGCTCGTCGAATGCCGCCCTGATGCCGGCCACTGGATCTATACAACGCCGCAGCCACACCGAACCAACCGTGAGCATGAACGCCGACCGCTAACAGTAGAACGCTAGTAGTAGACGCTGGTAGCAGTGTGCCCGAGTCGTGTGTATTTATAGTCCGTGTTTTGTGTTTGTTAGTTTTGTTAGTTTTATGTTCTAGTGTGTGTGTCACGTAGGGTGTATTAAATGTGTGTTTGTGTGGGTACACCTGTCGCCTAGTCCATTCTTTCGGTCCGAGTGTTCTCCGGAGAGATCCGTGACACATGCGAAACTGTCTAGTCCCATCTGCACACAACAAAGTGCAGCTGCCGATTGCCAGCGCATCTGCAAACTCGGCCATGTCACGTGGTCTCATGACGTCACACACTCCAGCGACCAATCAGCACCCAGCCATGTCCCCTGCCACCTCGGCCCTGTCACCTGGTCTCATGACATCGCACACTCCGTCGACGAATCACCGCCCTCCCATCTCACATGACCCTGGGACGTCGTCATTGTCTCGGACCAATCAGCAAATTTTATGACTGACCATGCCATGTTTCTTCCGTGATGAGGCTTCTAATGCTGTCGCATTAAAACGGGATGGTCTTTAAAACCACTTGCTGTGGTTCAACGCGATAGCATTAAAGGACCCCGTTACGCAGAAAATTCGGCGTCAGCGCTGTGCATGAAAAATCTCATGAGCGTGACTCTGGCAGGTGGTGCCCAGAGAGCAACCTAGGAGGCAGGTGGGCCATCTAGGTCACGTGACCTTGTGGCCACGACCTGCCCACCGGATAGTAAGCAAACTGCCCACCGTGGCAGGTGGCAGTTAAATTAATGACTGGTCGCTCATGAAGAGCAACCTGGATAGCACAAGGAAGCACTTGCCATCGCAGGGCAGTGGCGCATCGCTTAACCGTAGCACCACTAGGAGGTGTACAAGGACTCCCAGAAATCTATGAATGTTAAGGAAAGAATGACTCTGCATATATGAGAGTTAATCCATCACGCTATCGTGTCGTACCCTTAAGGCGGAGTTTAAGCGGCCCCTCCGATTTTTTTCTTTGCATGGCACGAAGTGCTTGCATGCCCAGTGACACCTAAACCATAACCTGACTGACGGAAGCCAACAGTCACCGAAAACAAGGAGCATAGGGACTGTTTTTTTCTAATTTGTCGTGTTCATCAATGCAAGATTAATAAAGTAATTATTTTAAAGATAATTGATTGGAAAGCAGATGAAAAAACAACCACATGCCGCCGGTGGGAACCGAACACCGAATTTTGCGTCCCGTGCTCTACCAACTGAGCTACAGAGACAGCTGTCCAATCTCCTGCTTTTGGGGGTATTCATGTGCAGTATAACCAAACCTTGAGTGTTCACCAGCGCCACCCTCATCCATAGCGGCGGATGTAGTACATCCTGTATTACAGCAAGTGCCACGAAGGAATGTGATCGAACGGCGGGGCTGGAAGCTGTGCGACAACCCTCTTATGCTACCTATGGCATCAAGACTGCCAGAACCGAGGCCTTCGTTACCTACTGAGCAGACAAGAGAAGGGAAAAGAGGGGCTCGTTATGACAAACATGACGGAAGCCCACAGTCACCAAAACCAAGTAGCATAGGGGCTGTTTTTTTTTAATTTGTGGTGATGATCAATGCAAGAGTAATAAAGTAATTATTCTAAAGATAACTGATTAGAAAGCAAAAGAAAAAAACAACAAAATGCCGCCAGTGGGAACTGAACCCACAAGCTCCGAATTTCGCATCCAGTGCTCTACCAACTGAACTACGGCTTGTGAGCTCAACCCCTAAGTTGTGAGCTAACCTCCAAGCTGAATGCAAAGCCACCGCACTGCGGCCATCGAGAACCGTGCAGCTGAAAAACCACCTTGAACATGTTAAACACATCAGTGCATTATGGTATCGCTGGTGACTGATCATCATGATGATGAGCGGGTTCGTGCTGCCAGACACTGCACACGGTAATGATGCGGGACACCCCAACAGCTAACAGAGAGTTCTAGAATAGCAAATGCATGTATGCGCACAGCAAACACAAGCATTTTGCGGGACATAACACTGTCATTTCATTCAATGTATGCAAATGCGGACACAACGATAACTCCAATGATGAAGGCGCCATAAGTTTCCATAAAGTGAACCATTTTTGCAAAAAGCCAGTGTTTCTGGTTAGGCCTAAAAGCCGGCAGTCAAACGAGAAAAAAAAAACTGCAAATTTATCTCTCATGAAGTTTGTATAGGCAAGATAAGACAAAACAAAAGCATTGTGCGTAATTTATAGCCAGCTGACGTGCAGAAAAACGCAGTTACACTGACAAGTTCATTCCAAAACGAGAGGCTCAGCCGCAGAGTGCAGCCATGTTGGCTACTTATCTCAGCGATGATAATGATGATAGGTTTTTATGGCGCAAGGGCATCTGTGGCCAAAGAGCGCCATGGCACAAGGCATTTTCTTTCACTCAAGGTGGGGTCAAAGACCCATTTCCCAAGCATTTCACTCGAAATAAGAGCACCAGACTAGGGGAAGGCTTGTACCAATTGTAAGACCGGTGGGTACTCGGCGGCACTGGGGATCGAACCCCGCACCTCCCGCATGAGAGGCGGATGCTCAAACCACTAGGCCATCGCTGCAGTACTTATCTCACTGAGGTCCTTAAAGGGACACTGAGGAGAAATTGAAGTTGGCTTGTATCGATAGAATAGCAGCTCCTGATCACAAAAACGCCACTCTTACTGAAAACAAAGCTCTTGTAATGTAGAAAATAGCAAGAACCAAAATACAGGTGTCGCCGCCACAGGCCAATCTCGCAAGTACAAGCGTGATGACTTCCTAGGACAAGAGGCGCCACCTTGGAGGAATTTTCCTTACTTCATGGAAGCCACGAATCTCTGAGGCTGGCAAAGGAAGGTTGCGCATTGTACCGCTAGCCGTCAGAAATCACGGAGTCTGCGTTTACGTCACGTATCACGTCACTCCGTTCTTAAATGTCATAAGAGTTGCCGTGGCGTCATAAGAGTTCCCCGAGTTTGAATCAGAGCGGCGGGAAAAACTATTTTATCTTCGAATCCAAATTTCTTTGAAATAAATGCATCTTTCGCGCCCAGACAAGCGGCAACAAAGCCATGAAATGCCGAACTATCAGATTTTGCTAACAAAAAAAAAATGATAGAGTTCTCCTCAGTGTCCCTTTAAGCACCCGCTATGGGATGGTACGTTATGCATATGACGTCACCGTCCGGTTTCTTTGGCACTTTTCAATGCATCCGAAATGTTACATCCGCCCGTGACGTTTCGGCCAATCATGCATTCCTGAAAATGACCAAACTTGAAATATGGGCCCAGGCGAATTATCTCATGTATCACCTATAAATTCTGTGGCATGTAATATACATCACCTTGCTTTACCAACACCCCTCATCAGCTAATTCTAAAACATTATTATCGTATAAACTAGTGTGAGGACCGCACACTTTCTTCCAGATTCAAGGGCAAATTTTAGGGGTGCGGCCCATACACGCGATGTGTGAAAAAAAAAAATTTAAAGTAAAAGCCCACCAATCAGGAAATGAGCGGCATTTATTCTATGTTCAACTGTCACTCGCGGAGTCTTGAGACTCCGATGAGCATGCAACAGAGCACAGCATCAGCTCGAAGTCGGCTACGCTGTCAATGCGGAGCCGTTATTTTGCACTTACATTACACTATACTTCCATAACAAAGCAGAGGCGCTCTTCTTCGGGAAACTTGCACGGCTTGCCTCGAATAGCACACTTTTTTAAACCTTGTGCTCTTCAATGCATCGTTTTGGTTGCACCATCATCGGACGCACTTCTTGGCCATGCCGAATTTCCTGCCTGCCACACGCTTGCTGTGTTTGAGAGCAAACTCCCAGCCATGTAGCTATTAAGGAAGGTGCTTGCCAATGGTGCTAAAATTGCAACGCTCAGCAGCAGCACACGAAAGCCACAACTACGGTGAACTAACTAACTAACGGTGTCTACCACAACTCCCTTGCCTTTAACAGTCACAAAAGGCAGGAGCTGGTGATACTGATGCTAATATGGATAGCGGGAGTTGATGATGATGATGATTACCCGCGGCCTCGGGCGCTATCCGTGGGTGGCACCTGGAAGATCCTGTGCACATACTTGGTCTCTGCGGCAGTTGCTCGCAGCCGGAGCTGATTGTGGAGGTTACGGCGGGTGCACTTGGAAGGCTATTCCCACGTTGGTCAGGCAAAGTTCGGGTGCGGGCCTTATATGCATTTATACGGTATACTAAATGCTCAAATTTAGCTTGACACGCTGGTAAGTCAGTTCAAATTCCTGTATCAAAATGGTTTGGTTTATGGGGGTTTAACATGGCAAAGTGACTAAGGCTATGAGGGACACCGTAGTGAAGGTCTCCGGAATTTTCGACCACCTGGGGTTCTTTAACGTGCACTGACAATGCACAGTACACGGGCCTCTAGAACTTCGCCTCCATCGAAATTCAACCACCGCGGCCAGGATCGAACCTGTATAGTGCAGTAAACATATGATGGTACCACTGTGGAAGTCCCAGCTTCTGGTGAATCTACATGCAGCTGTTCCCAAACAGCTCACGTGACCATGGCACAAATGTCTACATGAAAAGAACAGTCAAATTGGTAGCAGGCAGCCTGAGGCTCGTAAATCAAGAGGCGCACTAAGTAGGAGCACCCTGCTTCCAAAACCCACCTCTCTTCGTTACAAAGACGCCAGCACACCACCACCTGCACTATCACAATGGCTTCACTCTTCGATTGATATCACCATTTCTAAGAGCAATGCAACTGTATATGCGCAGCTATGCAGGCTCCTCACTACTACGTATGCTACAAGAACATGAACACAACCACAGATGCACTCTTCCTGGTGATTTTCTCACCACTTGCTTCATGGCAAAGACATTTCAAAAGGAAGACAATAAAGAATGTAAGCTCATTACCAATTCTTGACGCTTCCCTCTGTGCTTTGCTAGTAGCTTGGCCATTTCCCTGCACAAGAAAAAATTTTTTTATTGCATACACTCACTGAAGTGCCCCACAAGCAGTAAAAAATCGCAAAGAGCCCACAGGTAACCTGCATGCACCAATAATGCACATTTTCTGAACTTAGTAGCACCACCACATTTGCGTATGCAGCCTGTGAATTAGCTCTTTAGTGTGCCTTTAAATCCTTAGGCAATCACCCAGTAAGCCATGCTTCCAAATCTAGTTGAACTTTTTAGGTTGAAAGAACATGCCATCCTAAGAGGTCACAATCGGGGCAGATGTGAAACCTTTGAGGTGTTCACTTTCTGCTAAAATGTCAGCATATTTATGCATTTCCAATCATTTCACACCCCACCTGCTTCAACCATAAAAACATAAAAGAGGCATGCAAGTCTCCACTGTGAAAGTGAGCAGACTTATTGTAGAGTAGCTATGCACTTCTTAAAGTTTAGGAGCAGCAAAAAATGAGCCTCAGTGATGGATAATGTCTAGAAATCTGCAGTTACACAGCGTGCCATGGCTACTGCCCCGCAGGAGTAAATAAAACTGACTAGGAGAGGGGGTTTGTATTGCAGGGCACTGATGTGAAGGCCTTTCGAAACGAATGCAAGCAACAGATGCCCAATGCTGGCATATTAGAAGTGCTTTGGATGAACGGCAAAACAATGGGGAGCTTCTGTGGAACAGTAACATTCATGAAAAGCAAGTTCACACTTTCAGCTATAACTGCTGTATGGAAAACAACCCATTGGTCACCTTTGATACTGCCCCCACAAGGTCATTGTCATGTGAACACAATAATATCCAGTCTTACACAAGTATTTCCAATTCAATTTCTGCTGACATGACGACAAAGCACTCGTCTTCACGTTGTCTACCAAGGTGACATTTCCAAATTCCCTGAGCTTTCCAGGTTTTTCCCGAGTGTTTTTGTGAAACAGCAACCCACAAATTAATCTGGATTCCGGCACACACGGGGATAGAAGGAAACGAAAGGGCAGACAGCTTGGCTCGAGAGATCACGTACCGAGCCGAGCGGCCATACGCCCTGGGACAGCACTTCACCGTGGTGATCGGATTTTCAGAATACCTAAACTATCACAGAGGCAGGAGAATTAGATACTCCCCGCCACATAAGGGCCTAACACAACAAGAAGCAGCTAGTTGGCGGAGGCTGCAAACGGGAACATTCTTTAACCTACACATACTTAGGAAGATGTACCCTACACAGTATAGGAACACATGCCCGTGGTGCGGGGCAACCCCCACGCTTTACCATATAGCCTGGGAGTGTAAGCGAAACTACACGTTCCACCAACACAAAACCCCGAGTGCGAAGCAGTGGGAGAGCCGGCTCACCAGCTGCGAGCTCGCCGCCCAAAGGGCAATGGTGCAGCACGCAAGCGAAGCAGCGCGACTCAGTGGAGCCCTGGACTAGGGGCCCAACCCTGCTTTGAAGGTCAAAAGTCTGCAGCGGTGAAGACGAAGGCCGAACACTAAACCCTTAATGGACCAAATAAAGTTTTTCTCTCTCTCTCTCTCTTGTGAAATTCCCCGAGTAACACAGACGCGTTTTATGTCAGGACATAATGCCTTCTATCGATGCCCCTCTCAGGTAAGGATGTTAAAAATAAGGATTAACAGTAGAGGTGCACGTATCAATAGCTTGTCTGCAAATCCAATTCAGATAGCAAGTAGTAGAGTTTACTTCATTCAATAACAAAACAGAAGAGAGATAGGTTACAGCAAATCAAATATCTCAGAAAAAAAAAGATGGTAAAACACATTGCAAATCGAGTCGAACATAATCATATTCAAATACGAATAATAAAAAGGAGCTGCATATCGAACGAAACATTTTGGAATGAGATATTTTTATCTAATGATAGTAACCTCACTGGTATGGCGTCCCAACCTATTTTTTTATTTACAATACTGCAAGCCTTTGCGGGCTGTTAGAGGGCGGAAAAGAAAAAACAGTGAAGAAAGGCACATTCCTACAGGTCTCCTAAAAGAGGACCTCACTTGTGACAGTCAAACTTACCGTATTTACTTGCGTAATTTGTGCACACTTAATTTATAACTCGGCTTGATAAAAAAAAAAACTTACTCTCACATTTTATGCTGCCTGTTGCGCCGGACTACCAGCATGCATGCGGGTGCGCTCAAAAAAGGCTAAGCAAGAGTGCACGGCTGCGAAAGGTACCAGTGGTGAGAGGACAAACTGTGTGCCTTTGATCCACTTCGCTCGTGCTAGCGGTCGCTTTCCCGGACGAACAGTTGCATCCATGCCGGAATCTGCAACTACCGAACCGTTTGCTGTTCGGTTTACTGCTAGTCAGCTGGGCCGCACGCGAGGGCGCCGTTTTATCGCCTGTCTTTATTTGCCTCTGACTGCTAGCTTCGAGATTGTATCGTTGCGCATTTATTGCCTTTAGCTGTGCACGCGCCCTCATGCCATCTTGAGGGGAACTATATAAACATGGGGCGGGGCGGGAGACGGTATGCATCTTATATTTGCAGTCAGCACATTTTGGCCAGCAAGAAGTGTGAATTGGGGTTCGAATAAACAGTATACATCGCACACTATGACCTTTGTAGAGATTTAATGCGAGAGCATTACTTGGCTTGTTGAGCAAAAACCCCGCCGTGCAAAAAAGAGAATCATCTTGGCAAAAGTTAGTTCCTTGTTTCTACCATAGATGCCTGCCCAAAGGGCATCCAGCCGGTTTGCGCTCCTGTCAAAACTCGATAAATGAACACCTGACTGCCTCGTCTATTATTTGCCATGCCGAGCATGCTGTTTATACCGCTCAGTGTTTTTGAGAAAACATTCACCAAGGTTTCGAGAAGTATGCGCGATTCGTGCTGAAGTGATATGTTTTTGCGGGTACACTACTTGCGCAGCTTTCATAATATTGCACGCCAAGTGTGAAACTGAGTACAGCTCTTTGCTGTTTTGCATGATTGCTCGTTTAATATTCCACACATGGCAAATGTTCGTAAAAATATTCGATTCGGTTTTTTTGTTAACTATCTGTATTCGATAAGGCAGCAAAGTTACACAATTTGTATTCGATTCAGTTCAGAAAAATTACTATTTGCACACCCCTTGTTATGACGCTGCTGCAGAAGAACGACCACGCCATAGCCATTTACGGCATAGCACAGGTTTCTTGCAGTGTACTACGGCCGCGCCTCTTGTGACTGAGAATTTTATTACAAATGTGCAGTCCTCTCTCAAGGAGCACAACTAATGTCCTCTGCTGATAGGTTTAATGTTCCCGTGTGCTTCCCATGAACTTTGCTGTGTGAGTCAAGAGACTCTGTTCAGACTTGCTCATGTCAAAACTATTATTCAAGCTGGTGTGGCGGGCAATGTCCAGCAATGACACAAGCTCGAGATTATGCACAGAGAGTGTCGTAAAACATGCCAATCTACGAAGAATGCCACCCCATCAATGGAAGTCGCTTAATTTAATTACAGCTCTTATATATACAAGCCAAATTTCTATGCTTAAAGTTCGAATTAACGTGGTTTTACGGTAAGCACAAACCGGAAGCTCGGATGTCGATGGCACTGCGAGAGCGAGCAAGATAGGGTGCCTCAATGCATCGTTCGAGGCACCTTAGAGCTTGAATGAGGTCCGTGGAATCAAGATACCGTATTTACGTCGGGGGTCGGCTTAGTTTCAAGGATGTGGTTTGCCCGCAACCGCTAGACACGTAACGGCATCTCGCGGCCACAGCTTGCAGGTTTGCAGGCTCCATTTTGCTTGTGGGCGCTGGCTTGTTCGAACATTGTGAACAAAGGTCTCGCCATCCCGTACTTGCTTGTGTTTGTCGCCACGTGACTTAGAGAAACGCCCGTGTATGCGGCACAATGGGGCTTACCAAGCAATGCCATTACACCGCGGCTTTTGAGTGGAAAGTAGTTTTCGGCGTGGTCGAGAAGAATGTGCACTGGTGGCGGAAGCAGTGGAATGAGCTCTTCAACTGCGCTGCAAAGCGAATGGCCTTCATTGGATCCAAGAGCAGGCGACACCACGAGGTGGAAAAAGATGTTGCCAACTTTATCAGGAAGCAAAGGGAAGGTGGGATGCCCGTGACAACAGAGATAATACAGGCAAAGGCGAAGGAGGTCGCTAACATCAGAGGCGTCCCACGGACCCAATTTAAAGCCAGCAGGGGCTGAGTCACTCGTTTCATGAGGCGCTTCAGGTTCAGCCTGCGATAGCGGACTTCCGTACGCCAAAACCTACCACCTGATTTTGAGGAGAAGCTGGTGGCATTTCAATGCTTTATGATCAAGCAGCAGCTGGAGAAGCAGTACAGTCTGAGCCAAATTAGTAAACCCGATCAGACCACAGTGTATTTCGACATGCCTGTGGCGTACACAGTCAATGAGAAGGGCGCAAAACCAATGAAAGCAAGAACTGCTGGGTATGAGAAGCAACGTCTTACGATGAAGTTATGTTGTATAGCCGATGGGCGAAAACTGCCGCCCTATCTCATTTTTAAGCGGAAAACGCTTCCATCCAGTTTTCAGTAAAAAATGTCACTGTGCATGCACAAGAGAATGCCCTAGTCAAAGGTTGGGTGAAGACTGTTTGGAAACATCGTGCCGGGGCCCGGTTCTTCAAAGAGTCACTCCTAGTTCTCGACTCCTACCGCAGCCACTTGACAGATGCCGTAAGGTCAGTGCTTTCGAAAAGCAGTACAGACATTGCGGTGATACCTGCAGGAATAACGAGCCAGCTACGACCACTCAACGTTGCAATCAACAAGCCCTTTAAATATAGGCTGTGGAAGCACTACAACGACTGGCTGACACTTCAGGACCATCAGCTCACACCAACTGGGCGCATCAAGCCAAGTGGTGAACTGGGTTGCCGCGGCATGGGAGGAAATTCCAGCCAAACTGATTGTGCAGGCCTTCCACAGGTGCAGCGTCTCGAACGCGGTGGATGGAAGTGAAGACAGTGTGCTGTGGGAGGAAGCCAGCGACAAAGAGGACAGCGATGTCCGCGATATTGACGAAGACAATGAGTGAGCATTTGACGTGCTGCGACAAGCGTCGCAAGCTTAATAAAATGCATGTCCTAGACAATGCCTTTCTTTCATTCGGCTTACATTCGAGTAAACTTTTTTTATTTTCTGACTTAATGAATTTCGGGGGTCGGCCTAGAATTGAGTAAATACAGTATCACCTGGAGCGCGTCTGAAGCCTTTCTCGTGGTTGCACACTAACCTTACTGGACACATGACGGTGCTGTACAAAAGCCCAATAACTCTAACAGGCCACAAATTTTGCCCTACTTTAGCCTCTTGAAAGTAATTGTTTCTTTGCGTGTGCATTCGCCATGTTTATTAGGGACACTGTTAGCTGTGCCACTGAACCAGAAGTGCAAAAGGCTAGAAGCAAAACAGGACGGTGTTGAATTTCTCCGGCCATCCTTCTCGTCAAACATCGGGAGACAGAACCAGTCATGCCTCTGCACATTAAGTGGTAGCCTCAGCCTTTTCACATTTGCCATAGCTCTTGGTAGCTGGAATTGTACTCTGGCGCAATTTCACCGAAAATCACCAATTAGTAGCAGCATGTAGCAGGTTTAATGCAATGGCACAGTTTGATGCAATTGGTGCAGAATTTCCATCACTGCGATACATTGAACTTTGGGCAACACCGGGTAACTCAAAGGCTGGCTTTCCCTCAACACTTCACCTGGGGTTAGCTTTACCGCAGGCTCGATCGAACTACGGAGAACAATTGTCAACTCAGGACCTGAAGCTGGCTTTCCTTCAGCACATATACACAGGTTTCCTTTCTCACAAGGACCTGCGGGTGCTACAGTGCTATGTCGCATGAGCCGCATACCTCAGCAAAATAACGAGCGCCCACTCAAATTCGGACTCCCACAGTGCGGACTCACTCCAACTCACGACTCACTTCGACTCACTCTATGTCGGAGAAGCATGGCGCGAGAAGAAATGGGTGATTTTTGAAGCAGAGCCGGAAGGAAGATAAGCATATCGGGTGAGGTTGTTGACAGCAGTAACAACCCAGTGACTGGAAAAACTACTTGGCTTCGGCTTGTGCCACCAGCGCTCGAGCGGATGGAGCTCTAGAGTGTCTCCTTCACACCGTTAACTTATTCAACTCATTTGGGCTCACTCATTCACTTCGACTCATTACTTATTTGGACTCGCTCGCTCATTTCGAATCATCTGGACTTACCGACTCATTTGGGCTCACTCACTCATCTCACCTCATGACTCATTTGGGCTCACTCACTCATTTCGACTCGAGAAACACATGGACTCACCAAAGTGCCTGAGTGGCACGCCCCAGAGCTGACCGAGACGCGTGACAAAGAATTCCCGCCCCTCGCGCAGGGACATGGTTAAACTGCCAAAGCTTCTGACAAATCCAGCGCGGCTCATTACCGCACCTGCATAAACTACCAACGGGGTAAAGACAAAGCGCCGCCTTCCTCGCTTCCGCAGAATCCTCTTCACCAAGCTGCCTCGCCTTCAGGCGTGCTTGGTCATGGCAACCATTCTTCCCCTCCACTGCCAGCAGAAAGGAAAAAAAAATGAAGCGCACGCCGTCGTCACGAAAACATAGACCATGATTTGAGGCTGAGCCCGGACTCACTCATGACTCAAATCACGATCTGAATGTGAGCTCGAACTCACGACTTAGATTATGATCTTAATGAGAGTCCCGACTCACTCACCACTCAGATCATGATCTTAATGTGAGCCTGAGCGAGCCCTAGTGAGTTCACCGACCAATGGTGCGCCGACCAGAATGTGCATTTCTTAGTGCATTGTGCTAATTGTGCCCATGTTGTCATGCAGTTTGCACATATAACCGGTGGCAAAATAAGTCCAGGCATGCAACAGGCGGCCAGAACCAATCAGATAAAACTGCATCATGACCCTCGCAGTTCGGTGGGCGGCCGCCGAATTGCGGCGTGACGTAGTGAATGAAGAAAGTGACGCCCAAAGGCAAAAGGTGGATGTAATCAGACAATCCGCTGCAAGCGAGAAAGAAGATATGGCTGCGAGCATGAAAGGACGCGCATGCACGCTGCAATGTTTCGACCCCAGAGGTGCAACGTCAGACGGTGCGGCGATGCAGTTTTATCTGATTCTAGCCGCCTGTCGCATGCCCAGACTTATTTTGCCGCCGGTAGTACACTGTCGTCCTGCCATCGGCAATTTCATATGGTTTTCATGTGTGCACGATGGCAGCCGCGAAACACTACAGCCTCCCCTTTGCCATGAAACTGAATATTATCAAGTGAATTAAACAAGGCGAGAAGAAATCATAAGTCGGCGCAGCTTAAAAGATTCCGAGAAACAAGCTTAGCACCATTTTGAAGAACATGGTTGACATTTGGGCTAGAGCAGAGAAGAGACCCAGCGCTCGCGGTGCCAGACGTGTACGCACAGCTGCGTACAAACATGTTGAGACAGCTGTGCCGAAATGTTTCCTCGACATTCAATCGGGAAACCTTTCCGTTACCGACCCCATGATTGAGCACAAAGCAAACGACTTTGCTTTTGTTCTGAATAAACCAAATAGTCACGGTGGCTCCAGTTGGCTGCAGCACTTTAAAGAGCACCACAAAATCATTGGCAAGGCAACTCATGGGAGCCATGCAATGGACGACGACACTGTAAACAAGTGGACTGAACTTCAGGCGACATCACAGCAACGTACCAACCCAGTGATGTTTTCAACACAGACAAAACTTTTATTTTGGCAGGTGCTTTCGAACAAGACACTGGCATGTCGTGACAACAAGTCCCAAAGTGAAAAAATTCTCAATGCTAAATTATCAGTCTTATCCCCAACATGCAAAGATCGATGAAGCTTCAACCACTCGTGATCTTTTCTGGAAAAAGCGAGTCTCTGCAATGCTTGCAGAACACTCTTTCAGTTCCGGTGACCAACAGGTCCCAACAAAAAGCGTGGCTGAACTGCAAATTTATGCCAAGTGGCATAAGTCTTGGAACGACGATCTGGTAGGCCAAGATCGCAATGTCAGCATCCTCATAGAAAACTTCACTGCCCACAGCTGCAGTGCCAGTTCCAGCATCACTAAACTTCCGTTTCCTGCTGCCAAATGATATATAGGTGTTCGAACCCTTGGACCAGCGGAAAATCTGCACGGTGAAGGCTGGTTATAGGAACATCAACGAGAGGCTCCCAAAGAACCTGAGGACTGGAAAAGGCCTAAAAATCAACCCACTAGGTGTCCTGCCCATACCTGCCAACCCAGCAAGATCAAAAATGAGATTTTATTCAGAACATGAAAAAGGCGGAGGGGGGTAGGCAGCATTAATGTTTCATGTAGTTCCAGAAGAATCCTTTCGCAAAGATTTTTGCGGTGGCAGATTTTGCGAGCTTCAAAAATTCATCATAGTAGTTCTGACGGTGTCGAACTTCGCTGGCAAGCATGCGGCTCCTTTCTAAGCAGCCAGATTATTCAGATGACACGGGCAGCCAACAACAACTAAGTTTTCTTGAGCTTCCTTTAAGACTACGGCGATGCCGTTTTTTTTTTTTCTAACATAACGTTTGCATTGTCGGTGCAAAACACAATGCAGTTGGATACGAGCACGTCAACTTTTTTCAATGCATCCAACACAAGGTTACCTATTTTTTGTCCAGTTGCCTCCCCATGAAGTTCTTGAAGGCTCATAAGCCTACTTTTGATCTTTGAGCATTCTTCGACGTAGTAGGTCACCGCAATCGCGTAGATCTGTGCAGCACTGTCAATGCTACCGCCCACAGCAACAGCAAAAGCACGGTGTTTAAGGGCGTTTAACATCGTGCTCTGCACCTCTGAGGCCATTTCGAACATGATTGTAGTTGCCTTTGAGCGTTTGCATGCCATCCGTACCGCTTTGCTTCCGCACACCGCGGAAACATTTTTCGTAAAAAAGGCCCAACATGGTCGCTGACACTTAGCGGCAGGTTATGTTCGATTAGGAACCCTCCAAAAAGGCACTCCGCACATATCACACTTTTGTCGCAGCCCTTTTGCATAAAGTTTGCTATGTGCCCTTGCTGCTCGGTAGCGCAAACGTTGCTCACATGCTTCGCTGTGGAAACGTGATGTTTCAAGTCACCTTTGCCGCCGTGACACACACAGACGTCGCATCCACACGTGCAAAATGCAAAACATTCGCCTTTTCTTGATGTCACAAAATAGGGAAAGTCAGAAGTATATGATCTCAAAAACTTCTGCAAATATTTCTTTTTGGGCTTTGAGAGCACCATGACGGCGCAGGAGATTTAAGCTAGTGATCGTACAATCGGAAGGTGCAGTGAAAAATCTGGAGTCTCCCAATGCTTGCCTACTCTCCCAATTGTATCGGGAGAGTTGGCAGGTATGTCTGCCTATGCCGAGTGGGTCGTGGAATGATGCCAAAAACTAAACTACCGTATAAATGCGTGTAAGGGCCGTTTTTTTTTTTTCAAGATTCAAGGACCGATTTCAGGGTGTGGCCCATTTATTCTACGTCCAGTCTTCACTCACGGAGTCCTCCGACTCCGAGCTGGTGCTGTGCTCTGGTGCACGCTCATCCCACAATAAGTCTCACAGCAAGTCCGCCGTCAAAGCACAGCCGTTGTTCACACTTCCATCACATAGCACAGCAGCTCTTCTTCCAGTTTGGAAAACTTGAACGGCTTGCTTCGGAAAGCCCACTTTTTGCAGCTTGTGTTCCTCAATGCATCCTTTTGGTTGCACCATCGTCGGACACACCTCTGGGCCACGTCGAATTTCCTGCACGCCGCACGCTTGCCATGTTCGAGAGCAAACTCCCAGCCATGTAGCTATTACAGTGCTTGCCCATCGTGCTAAAATTGCAACGCTTGGCGGTAGCACACGGAAGCAACAACTACGGTGAACCAACATGCTACCACAACTCCCATGCCTTTGACAGCCACAGTAAGCTGGAGCTGGTGATACTGATGCCGATATGGACAGCGAGAGTTTGCGACGGAGAAAAAAAGTTGTCAATGACGATGATGATGACTCGCGGCCTCGGGCACAATCTATGGGCGGCACCCGGAAGCTCCTGTGCATGTGCTTAGCCTCCGCGGCAGCTGCTCGCAGCCGGAGCTGTACAGCGAGTTTGTGTAGGTTCTCGGCTGTAGTATTAGCCCAAACCAGCACAGGGTAGCACAAGAAAGAATTGAAATGGGCATCATAAAACAATCTCCTAACCGTCGCCAGCAGAGTCTTTCGGTGCCAATTCATTATGCCCACTGTTTTGCTTAACTTAACCAATAATGATTGAATGTGCTGGTTCCAGGACATGTCAGGTGTTTTAACAAATTTTTCAATCAGAACGTTGTATGGGCCAAGCATAATGGATCCATGCACCTTGGCCAATGTTCCAAACGCAAGAAACAACACAAAACGCATCTGCCTCGACAGTAATCTGCAGCAGATTTTTTCCTGCAAAAAATGCAGAGCAATCACCTGCGTAGCTAACAAACTGCGCCCTGCGCAGCCTCCTCTGGCAGACAACGCATTCTGTGCGAATCCAATGCCCAATTTGCAAGTTGTATTTATTTGTACTATGTTTGCTAATGTAAAACAGGAAAAGAACAGGCCCCAAAATATTTCCCTGTGACACCCCTGATACCACCTCCCTCAAGCGCGATTTATCAATGCCTATTTAAATATATTGAGTTTGACCCATAAGGTACGAAGCAGGATGCCACATCATATTTCTCGTTTCCAAGCAGTAACAGATAAGATGGACATCATAATTTGACCCAGTTAATCGTACAAACAGACAAGGCCGCTGCTGAAAACTGCCAGACGCCACTGGAAATTGAGCTTAGACATTATCAGTCTCTACTCTGCCCAACTCCCCCAAATAATCTTTAAAATGTATGACTGCTTATCAAGAACTAAACTGATAAACCTTTAACTTGTGAAAGATGGCTTCAAGTGATCAGACACTACACATTCTCACAGAATAAATGCAAATCCATTTATGAACTTCCTGACATGAACAAATGCCGAACTCACTTGATAAGTTCTTCAGCAATGTTCTCTTGCACCACGGCACGATCTCCCCCATCAGAAGACTGAGCTGTATGCTTCATCGACACATACTCCTTGTGCATCACCGCCAGTTGCTGTACAGAAGATAGTAGCGGAATGCAGTTACTGAAACTATATGAACAGCCAAGTACAGAAATATGCTATTTTTCGCTGGTGTTTCACACTTCTTTTTTCAACTTGCCAAGTGATAGTGAAAAAATTATACCACTGTCACATTAGTAAATTTAATGTCATTCAGATGATTGGCATTAGCATGCAGGGCCATTAATCAGCTGCTAGACAGTAACGTTTAATGTCATTAGGTTCGAATGACGTTTGCAATGAGCCTCAAACCTGGTTCTGGCCGCAACCTTCGACCATTTCGGGCTCCGAGTTTTTGTTGGTTGGCTTTCCACTACAGTTTAGCTCGGAAATACTTAAAGGTTATTCGAGCACTTCACCTTTCGGACGTCGACTACACGCTCCGCACATCTCTGTGCTCCGCAGTGTCAGCCGTAATGTTCGTTTACGTGTATAAGACTTGTGGTTGACTTCATACTTCACTTGGCTTTTGATGGCTGAAATGCTGTAGCATGGCCACCTGACACATGTAATGCTGTGCAGAAATGTTTCTGCCCACTTAAAAAATACTACACAACAATTTCAAACACCTTCTATGCACACTGCTGTCTCTTAATTGCACTAAATTTTCATTCACACATCGTCATAGCTATTATTTGCAAATTACATTTTTTACTGTGTAGCACCGATAGAGACCTAATAACATTCAATGCATCGAATGCCATTTGATTCGAATAACATTCAATCTTCTAGTGACACAAGTATTGCATTGTTAATAGTTCGTGAGGGTTTAATGACCCAAAGCGACAAAGCGACTCAGGCTATGAGGGAGGCCTTAGTGAAGGGCCCCGGAAATTTTGACCACCTGGGGTTCTTTAATGTGCACTGACATCGCAGAGTACATGGGACTCTAGAATTTCACCTCCATAAAAATTCGACTGCCACAGCCGGGATCGAACCCACATCTCTTGGGTTCCTTCCGCAGCTGCAAACAGGTATTACAGTCCGGGCGTTTACATGAACCAAACAAAACTGGGCCGAGTATACCTGTCGGGCTGAAAACCAGCTGTCGGGCTCATGCATACATTAGGGGGTTCGGCTAAGCGACCGTCGGATTAGGCTGGGTCAGCGCAACTGCGGGAGTTAGATTGACTCTGCACGACACGTTTGGAAGGAGCATGTATAGACCAACACCGTTGTTTACAAAGCCGGGGAGTTCGCTGCAGGCGGTTCCGACTAGGGTTTTACGTGAAAAGTAGGCTTAGCACCCATAAGACTATGTGGAAGCAAAAGTTTTCAAAGTGGTTTTCTGATTTCTCAGAGTACTTATGATGTCGTCCTTTCGTGAAGAACGAAATTCATCCTAGAACAGGTTCTGAAAGTATGGAACGTTATTTCGAAGGCCATGTTTATTTAAAACACCTACGCATGGAAATGACTCCCGGCTTGGGGTACAGAACAGTAGCGCAGCCCCACATAAGCAAAACTTTCAGAAATATTTCTCTCGTTTCACTGAGTACTCATGTAGGCGGCTGTTTGTTAATGGTTGGTGAGTGCTTTGAAGAAGAGTGTGACAAAGTATGCAACGTCATTTCAAAGCGGTCTTTGTAAAATGACATGATAAGTAAGTGTGTGTTGTGAAGCCGGACATCCCCAAAAGGCGCTTATCCACTGGGTGTATACCCGAATCGTGCAAGCTTCTCGTGTAGTCCGACAAGCTGCCTCGTGGGCTACGTTTCCTCTTAAGTATTGCCGCTCAAATTAGAAACCCTAGATAGGTTCACACTTAAGATAGTCCTCAAACAGCACAATAAACGAACCACGCACAGCAGCTGGCAACAAACACCGTGATTACACACATAGGTGGTGTTGGCGGACACTGGAGCCAGAGTAGGTCAGTGTGTCTTGCGACGCTGTCTGCTACAGTGCGCGTTGTTCTCCTTCGAGCGCTTGCCATGGTGTTTTAGAACTGCTTTTCCAGGCAATGCTGTCTAGGCTATCTAGTTTTAACTACTGTATTAGAGAGCAAATGCAGCTCCTGCGGCAGCATAGCGGACTGCATGAAAAGCTTGCGCGATTCAGGGAAACACCCAGCGGATAGAGCACCTTTTGGGGTATGTCCAGTTTCACAACACACATTTATCATGGGAGTTTTACAAAGATTGCTTCAAAATGACATAGCATACTCTGTCGCATTCTTCTTCAAAGTGCTCGCCAACTGTTAACAGCCGCCTTCATGAGTACTCTGTGAAAAGAGAAAAATATTTCTGAAAGTTTTGCTTACATGTTTCAAAGAGCCATGTTTCCGTTCATACTCCCAGCCAGGAATCACCCTCAACACGTGCTGAACGTGATGTTTTAAAGATACATCACCTTCAAAATGAAGCTTCATGTTATCAGAACCTGTTCAAGGATGCACATGGTTGTTCTTCGCGAAGGGGCAACATCATAGGTGCACTGCAAAATCGGAAAACTGCTTTGAAAGCTTTTGCTTGCATATATACCTATGGGCGCTAAGACTACTCCCCCCAAGTTTTCCCCCAGTCGTTCCAGGCGGCAACAGCTGTGCCGCCGCATCTTGATACCTCACAGATCACTGTTGGTCTATACGCTACCACGTCGAGCCAGTGCCTCCTCTCTGATCGGCTGGTGCTGCACAAAGAGCAGAGAACTGTTCATCTGGGCATGCCACCTCCTTTTTCTCTGGTGTCTGTGCATGGCTTCCTCGCTCTTTGCTATACTCCGTTTCATACATCAGGTGCAATGCTGTGAAAGGTACAGAAGTAGTCCGCACGGAAAAATAAAGGGAGGCGCGTCACTCCGCACTTGTTCTGTGGCCAAGTGGTCTAAGGCACGAGAAAGCGACAGCGTGTTGTCAGCAATAAGAGCACATTTAATCAAGCTCTTGACAAATGTGTCATGAGGTAAGCCTGCAGGCAAAGCATTTACTATGTTTCGCTCACCGCAAGGAATGCACTACTTTTTGGTCGCAGATGCAGGCAGTGCAAACAAGTACTCTAGCTTTGACAATGTTGCTCCTGATGTATGAAATGGAGTATAGGTGTAGCGGCGATTTCGGCCAGATAGGAACAGGTTCCCATAAATGCGGCCGAGTCTGGCTGAGTCAGCCAGATATCTGGTGCGACCAGACTCTGTTCTCTACCGTTGGGCTCATGTTAACAAGGCTACTGCAACGTTGAGGTGAAAACAACTAACACATGATTAAATCTCACAGGTACAAAAATAATGTGGAATCTGTTTACAGCACATACATGATATGCAGTTTGGCTAAGTGAAAAAATATCCATAACTGGTTTGGAAATTATAGTAAGGCATGTTATGACCGGACCTGCGAGGCAGAATGAGACGCCATGCGCCGTTCGAGCCGTTCACACAACGCAGTGAGCGCTCGTTGGCGTCACAGCATTCGTCACTTAATGTGCCACGTCAAACGTACTTCAATGTGAACTAGCCATCGGAGCGCACAATGGAAGATTCCATCACGTGTTGTGCACATGGCCAGCCTGCCAGCTTAGGGACTCCATAGAAATTTATGGGATTTGGCCGCCGATATAAAAGGCACGCGGGTGGACTCGTGTGGTATGCGATGTGTGGGCTCTGTACGTGTCCTTCCCTACTGTTGTTCAGACGCGCCTCGGCACTCTCTTACATCTGTAAATATGTATATAATGTACATATAAAAGTCTGTTCTTAACACAAGCCTTAAGGAGCGTTACTTCCACATCGAAGCGTGGGCCTCGTCCTCAGCATCCCTCGAGCCAAATCAGGCATCAAAAAGGCTACTTAAACTCTTATACCCATTCGCTTCCTAAGATGGCGGTTCATCAACATCACTTTAAACACACAACAGATGGTGCCACATGCCTGGCTGCCAATTTTCACATAGTAAATTTATTTTGACCATGGAAAGCTGGGGTGTACTAGAGAGAGCAAAGGCCCGCACAAAGAAGGCCGAGTACGCTAAATTTAGAGAGAGAAACAATACAGTGAAATCTCGTTGGCACGATTCCGCTTAATGCTTTTTCGGCATAACACTTTTTTCATTCCCAGCCGGCGTCCTATAGAGGTAATGCATTTTCGTACGGCTAACACAATTATATTTTCACATGGGTTTGGATAATGCGATCGCGGAAACGTCTGAAAATCTCACGTGGTTTCGATTTTCGTGCCAAGGGGCAGTGAAGGAGTCCTAGCGGGATCCGACAGTAGCTGCAATAGTCATAGCTCTCGAAGCACTCGTGGCTGATTATCAACGTTTCCCATGACCTTGGATAGATTTGCTTCAATGATGATGATGACACAAGAGCCAATTTTTTGCAAACAAGCTCTGACCCCCCCCTCACACCCCCAACACAAGAGAACCGCTACTCAAAACATAGCGTCAATCGAAACCCCAGGTACAGTCGGACTGAAGAGGCAGCGACGCGCGCTTTGTATGTTAGAGTCCGGCCGTGCCCCAGCACAGCGCCCGCAGCAGTGTGGCGGCCTCTGGGAGTAGTGTTTGCAGGCTTGCACACCAAACTTTTTAGCGCTATCTATCCTAGGACATAGTAGCCGCATTAAAATCCACGACCAAGAAGCAGTGATTGGCGTATGCGTTGACGATGCGGTGTAGGCTTTGTCGGCTTTGTGCTTGCCATTTCTCGTTGCCATATTTGGTTTTTCCTTACACTTGTTCATGCTTGTCGGTTCTTCTGGTTTGGTGACGCGTTTCAACCGTGCGTTTCACCACGTCTAGGAAGTGAAAAGCGTTATTGCTGAAAGAAAAACTCGACATCCTTTCAAAAGTCGACGAAAATCCGCAGAAGAAACGCATGGACTGGGCAAGTGAACTTTGCTTGCCTGTCTTCACATTGAACACTATCGTCGTTAAGTGAGAGGAAATTTGGACGAACATACAAATCTTTGGCATCGGCGTGTAACAAACAAGGGGCGCCTAGCATGGGAAGATGGAAGAGATCCTACTGGCATGCTTCAGAGAAGTAAGGGCAAAGGACGTGAACGTGGACAGGGCTGCTGTTTGCGAGAAAGCAGAGGAGACTGGGCTCTCATTGGTCATCGACGATTTCAAAGCTTCGGGCAAGTGGCTCCACCGTTTCAAAACATAGCATGGCCTGTTGTATAAGATCGTTAATGGCGAAGCGAAGTCTGCCAACCGAGATCAGGTTTCCAACTGGCTTTCAACTCTGCCGGCAGTGATTTCGCAGTACCAGCCAAGGGATGTATTCAACACAGATGAAGCTAGATTGGTCAACAACCTTCATCCCGAGAAAACTCTCAGCATGAAAGGTGAGACATGTCAAGGAGGAAAGAAAAAAGCAAAGAAAGCGCCACCGTATTGTTGTGCTGCAACGCTGACGGGAATCAAAAGCATTAAGCTCATTAGAGAGTTCTGGAAGCCGCGCTGCTTCTCGCGTAACCCACGCCTTCCTGTCGTTTACAAAGCAGATAGGAAGGCATGGATGACCCGAGACTTTTTCAGAGTTCCTCATTCTTTTACATGCCAGGATGCGTGCCAAGAACCGTAAAATTCCTCTCTTTCACGACAATTGTGCCGCGCACCCTGTTGATACTTCGTGGCTGCAAAACGTGAAGGTAACCTTCCTGCCACCCAACTGCACCAATCACTTGCAGCCCCTAGAAGTAGGCATCCTAAAAGATGTCAAATTTCACTTCAGGAGCTTGTTGATCTGATGCATTCTGGCCAAGATAGACCACAAAGATGCCAGATTGAAGGCAGAGCTTCTTAATACCATCCACTTTCCGGCGATGCCATGGGATCGCATCAAACCAGAAACCTTCGCCAACTGCTTAAAGAACTGCGGCTTTTTTCGTGCTTCTAGCAATATGGTGGAAAATGAAGATGACGGCGCAGAGATTGACATCCCGGACTGGGGTGACCTCAACGTCGACGTGTCTCCGGAAAAGTTTGTATCGGCGAATGACCAACTGGCGACATGCGAATTATTCACTGCCCAAGACATAGCAGATGTTACCACTGAAGAGGAGAGCAACGACGACGATGACAACCAAGACGCCAGAGATTACAGTGGTGATCGTCGGACATTAACTACTGAAGGTGCACTCGAAGCTTTGGAC
Source organism: Amblyomma americanum (assembly GCF_052857255.1). Lineage (NCBI taxonomy): Eukaryota > Metazoa > Arthropoda > Arachnida > Ixodida > Ixodidae > Amblyomma > Amblyomma americanum. The sequence goes on along the minus strand of NC_135498.1, from coordinate 32,166,496 downwards.
GTGCTTCGTGGCTTTGTCGCACGTGCGGAGTGCAGTGATGAAACTGCTACTCGTTTCTATGAGTTCCAAAAAATCTTGGTGCAGGACATCGAAAAACAAAAAACACAGCGCAAAGTCACGGATTATTTCAAAGTACTTTAAAATAAAAGCAAGTTCCGTGCCGAGTATGTATTATTCGCGATCTTTTGGAGCCTGTTTTTGGATAATACGATTTTCGTACACAGTTGAACCCCTCAAGAACGAAATTCTCGCGGCAAAGAAAAATTCTAGCGCCCCTGGCAAACTTCCATAGAGTTCAATGCATTTGTCCCCTCTCAACAGCGAAGAGTTTTTAAAAAGCAGTCCCGCATAAACGAAAGTTCGAGGTGGTGATGTGCAACACACCACATCAGCCAGTTGGGAACAGAGAAGTGGCAAAACTGCAGCAGCACACTCATCCGAAAAGTCGGGGCCGTTCATTTCTGCCAACAAGCACCGGCGTGTCCATTGCTGTTTAATTTCTGTCGGTTTGGTAATGATGATAGCAACGAGATGATAGCAACGAGCACTCTGGAGCAATTAAGCGGTGGTTTAGCACGCTGGAGCATGTAGCTTTTTAGTTTCCAAATCTCTTAGGTTGGCAAACAACACAAGAAAAGTTTCCGTGCAATGCAAAAAGGCACTACACCATTAAGATTGTAATTCTTGGCACATTGTCCGGCCTAGGTGAGATGTCTTCAGTTCTAAGTTTTACGCTGTATAATTGAAGAGGAGACACCTTTGTTAAATAAGTCGTTCGATGTTTAGTTGTACAGCCCATACATACACTGCCTATAAATTTGAGCACAGTAGCTCAAATGTGCTGATGTGCTGATGTGTGGCTCTTCACATTTCTTCACTAAGCTTAAAAGCTTTATTACATCTCCTCTACATCAAAATGAATCTGTTTTTCATTTATGTCAGCCAGTTCAGTCACGCTTTCTAGCACACTTGTGCTTGCCTTGCTCAAAAGCAATTAATCAGACTCGGCCAGGCCAGTTTTGATCGGCCCCTAAGCTGGCTGAAGCATCGTCGACATTTCTGCCTGTAGTGAACACAAAGCCAGCACTAACCCTGCACGATGTATACAACTCCATTTTTTAAGCAAATGGCAGACTGCCGGGGTCAACGTGTTACACAACTGAAATGAATGGAAAAGTGCAAACGCAGCAACACCAGACAGCTGTGCCCATTTATAACAGGCACTGGCCTGGAACGAATGAGATTAACACAGCAGTTACAATGTGCATTGTGGCTATGGCATTGAGTTGGATTGACTGAAAGTGCCCGGACATGCTGCTTGCTTGACGCGCTGCCAAGGTCTGCGCTGCGGACGGCGCCAAAACTGAGGAACCAGCTACAAATGGCTAAAGGCTGAAAAAAAAAAAAGTAAATTCTGACCGAAAAAAGTGGGAGGCGGGTTCATTATGTCAGTGAGTTCATTACGTGAGTAAATATGTTACAATTATCGGTTATAACACTGATATTTCCATGGCACTTGACTGTAGAAGCCAAGATATTGGTATGCTTCAAATAGAGCTCCACCCCCATTTTTGATGCCAATGAGAGCCATATCGCCTGGAATAATTGCAGCTCTAGTGAAAGGTTGTCAGAAGATAAAATCCCACTGAAATATGAACATAACAAAGTCCAATGTTGCCCAATGGTTGGCCTCTTCTCAAATCTGGCGCTTGTCGCCTGGAGGTGTCTTCATAGCCTAGGTATTTAGAGAGAGTGAGCACTCCCAAAAAACTAGTCATAAAACGCTGAGAGTTTCAGAATTGAAACTGTGAGCTCATTCCGTGTTAATGAAGTTCTTCAAGAACCACATCATCCCCACCACAGTCACTGCTCACGCACCCCTCCACTTGTGCTGCATCCGGTGCTGTCCTTAACCACCTAGTAAGGCTACTGACATGCACACACACTGCTCACAAGTTTCTGCTTTCAGACTTGGCACTCTAGTACAGCAGTCAGTTATTCGTCCCATACTGTGAAAAAGCTTTTATCACACTCTGTTGCATACCTGGAGCGAACCACCTTTACACGTCCGACCCACATTTGAAAACACTTCATGCTTCAATAGGGCAGAGTCATCATCCTCCTCTTTATCAGTGGAATTGAGGGGAGTCCTCTGCAATACACCATAAAAGTTGGTTAAGAACACTGTAAGCAGAACAGCAAACACAGCAAATAAGCTCTTGAGAAGTTATCGATACCGTCGTCTTGTAGCGACAGCTACATTACGGTAGCATTTCAAGCCTTCAGCGTGGTGGCGCACAACCCTGTGGTGGCGGCACCACCCTGTGGCTGCGCCGCCACACTGTCACGTAATGCGGAGCAGCTGCCGGCAGCGCGCCGCCGTGGCTGATCATGTGGTTGGTCACGTGACCAAGTTCCACTCTGCCAGCTGTAGCTATCGCGTCACACCAGGTTTAACCAGAGCTAAACCACTGTCAATTTTTTGTGTAGGATGTAGGTTATGAGGAATGTCATGTCGAGTCCAGATAAATTCTGACCTACTGACTTACTTCAGCATGCATAGAAAGCGCACTGCACACAGGCATTTTTGTACTCCGGACTCAAAATGTGACTGGCAATGCCAAAACTAGGTGCTGTGACCTCACGTTCAGTAGCAGAACTATTCACACTGGCATGCAAAGGCACACATTAGTAAGCATGTGTGCGATTATTTATGCCACTCACACTTACTTCCGACCTCATTCATCTTTCAACCAGGCAAGTCAGTCTAGCATGCACTCTTATCTTGTTTGCATTTCGCAGTTGTGCCAGTGATAATTGGACAAGTGAAAGCTATTTAAGGGGAGAGCTTGGTCCTGAAAAAAATTTTTTACTGAGGTAGACACAATTATGAGATCTTCAGGGAACTTGTATTTTTGCATGCCAATTATAAATATGTCACTGAATTTCATGTAAAACAATTCTTAGACCCCTTATCCTGTTATGCAAGTTTTTTGTGAAGAGCTTTCAAGAAAGTTTTCTGCAGAGAGAACTTGCTAAACTACATGCCATTGGATTCCTTGACATCAGGATATGCAATAAGGGTAAAATTATCATCCTGCCTATCATAAAACTTGAGTTATAGGGTATTGAAGCTGCCACTTCAGATACAAACTTTTCTTTGCATTTTTGAAACGGCAACTTCGACACCCTATAACTCAACTTTTATGATAGGCAGAAAGACAATTTTACTCCTATTGCATTCCTTTATGTCACAAGAGCCCGTTACATACATACATTTCAGCAAATTTTCTTAAAACGTCTTCACAAAATACTCAAGGAAAGTACTCAACAAATTGTAGTACCTGAAATTAAATAACACATTTAGAGTCAGCACACAAAAAGACATGTTCCCTGAAGATTTAACAGCTGTGAGAGCTTTAATAAAAAAAAATTTTAATTAAAAGCAAATCTACACTGCGCACGGTCAGGGATCTATCAACAGGAGCAATTTGAAAAGTTGGAGTGCCTTGCTAGAACAGCTGGTCACATGATATGAGACTCCTACCCAGTTGGCTGTCGACCTTTACTGCTGTGTGCAGACAGCGCACAGACAAAAAACAGTGCATCTGCTGATACACTCTGTGGCAACGTACACTACGCTACCTCTGTCGCTGCATGAGGCCAGGAATGACAGATGACACCGTCAAAAGCCCAAGAGATCAGACGCACATGAATTTCCTTCAACGCGACTTTGATGCCCAACTAGTCGGATATCTCATAAGATGGCTTTGTTGAAGCGGACACCAAAATCACAGACACGAGCACAAACGAAGCTATTCTATGCAAAGCATCAGCATTCCCCGACCGCCAGTAATAAGGTAGCCAAAATGCCGCCAGCTACCGTGAACACTTCACATGCAATTAGTTATTTGTTATAATGAGTTCCTAAAGCAGACTGTTATTAGCAAAGGTCTTGGTGAGGAGAACATGACTTTGCAGAGCCTGGAAAGCACCGAGGTAGGGTCAGCTTTGAAGAAGGTGCACAAAACTCACTTTTTCAAGAAATAAATGCCACTTTTGTCACTTAGTTTTCTTGGCTGTAATATGGTAAGTCCATTTACTATGAACTTGGGGTACAATGAACACTGTTCGGTTCACCGTCAGGTTTGTAGTGACCCGCGCGGCTGGCAGTGCACGTGATGCCGAAAAGGACGAAGTGTCCTCAGCACACACTGGAAAGAACGCTCGGGACCTTGGCCAGGGCCGGACGCCGCTGACATTGCTCCGCTGCTGCCTCCTCTCCGGCAGTCCTCAATAAATGTGGCCGCGGTCACCTTCCTGGGCGACCTCCACATTGCGAGGTAGGCGAGTCAGCGCAGCAGGTCGGACGGAAGAATATCACAGAGAACTGCGTGTTTGAACAACTGGATGGTGATGCCGTTCAGGTACAGCGCAGCTTCGAACTGAGCGAACCAACCTCCGACGCCCCGAGGTCGGAATGCCGGAAGCAGCGGGTCGAAGGGTGGGTCCTGCCAGCCCGCCATCCAGGAATGCAGCTGCGGGAGAAGGTGGGCTCGATGGGTCACCACAATGTGAAGGTCGCCCAGGAAGGCAACCGTGGCCACATTTATTGAGGGCTGCAGGAGAGGAGGCAGCAGCGAAGCGGCAGCGGGGGCGTCCGGCCCTGGCCAAGGTCCCGAGCGTTCTTTCCGGCGCGTGCTGGGAACACTTCGTCCTTTCTGGCATCACACGCAATGCCAGCCACGCGGGTCACTACAGGTTCGTTATAAGTGGGCTTGAGAGTATTGCCATAGGACGACATGCGGCATTTGTCAGTACCACTGTCTCACAGTGCCAAAATGACTAGCTAGTTAGTTCAGTCCTTCAGATTTTGTCTGAATACTCAGGCGTCAAAAGAGTCACCGAGATTAATTAAAAAAGTTCATATCACAGAAGTCTTTTTATTACTATCGTCACTTTTCTCCAATAAGATACGACGGACCCCACATCAGGCCAGTGTTTTAAAATGTCAACGCACACATCATTAAAAGATGGTTTATGGTTTGGTTTATAGGGTCTTAACGTCTCAATGTGACTCGGACTATGAGGGACGCTGCAGTAAAATAAAGGGCACTGAAAAATCTAACCACCCGGGGTTCTTTAATGTGCACTGACATCGCCCAGTAAACGGGCCTCCAGAAGTTCGCCTCCATCGAAGCTGAGCTGCCGCAGCTGGGATCAAACCCACATCTTTTGGCTCAGCAGCCGAGCACCATAATCACTGAGTCAGCATGGCGACGTCACTAAAAGATGGTGCAAAAAGGCAGCTACATTTTCATGGTCACATCCACATGAAAATTAAAAAATCCACTCCGAGTGCTTGTGTTGGACAGGTCGCTCCAATATGAATATGAACATTCAGTGATTATACCACAATTTTGTGTGACAAGCACACTTTTTCTTGTTTCCAAACTAGTTTTCCTCCTGGCGTATTATAACTAAACGGCATTTTCAACTTCAGTAAAGCAATAACCAAAAACATTTGTCTTTTTGTGCACATTGGTTATTCCCTTCCACACTGGAGGGACCCGCGCTTACTATGAAAGCTGCAACAACGAATTCCACAAACCTGTTTCAAGGAGGCAACAAAATGAAAGCAGTCCTCCAGGTGCATTCTGTGGATGCAATAGCAAACATCCAGGTGCTGGTACTTGGTTGCAAGCTGCTGTAGCTCTTCTATATGCTTCAAGTCCGACTGTTGCAGTCTGATCTAGAACATTTTGTACCCAACAGTTACTCCCGCATGCACTTCCTTTGTTTGGTTGCAAATCGCAGCACAGGTTTTAGCCACTTACTCGGCAACTAACAAAGGCCTACCCTTTGCGAACAAAAAAAAAAAAATCGAAAATCCGTTGCTACTGGGTGATCTCAGAAATCTACCCAGACTAGCAAAAAATATACATGTGCACAAATAGGAACAGCAACTGGACAAATAAAGTGATCAAGCAAACAACAGATAAAAAAAGCAAAAAGAGGCAAAATACAAGCAAACAATGCAAGAATGATTGCAAGAAAAATTTTTTTCAGCTTCACTCTGAGAACCTAGCGAGCTTTTTTGGAGGTACCAAACTTTTTAATGTTTTTCCTGACCACTTCAGGCAAAATACACTGATCACAAAAGAGGGAGAAAAACTTACTGGTTGACGGCAAGAGATGAGATTGGATGAACCATTGACAGCAAGAAACCTATTTACTAAAACTGTACACTATTTATGCAACTGTAAATGCTGAATTGAAAAGATTTACTGTTTTACAGAGCTTACTTTTTCCTGAAAGACCAACTTCAAGCTGTCACTTACGAAGCAACTGCTGCTTTTTACCTTCCAGCTCATTAAAGGGACACTGAGGACTACTACCATGTTTTTAACCTATAAGTCACACATCCCTGTAAATGGCAGTAAGTCGTATCGGTATGAAAGACACACCTGCTCATTTGCCAAACGTTATAAAAACGCCAAACAAAAAGCAACGACAACATACGCTAGTGGCAGCTGCCATGCGCAGATCACTCTCGAACTCTGGCCTGCATGCCTCCTTCACATCGTCTGCCCTTTTTGTTGGCCTCATCGACCAGAGCACTCCTGCAGCATTGTGTCAGTCCCATATAATTTTGTCGCTCATGTCGAACTAACATCCATGCTGCGAAATTCCCATGCTTCAGCGAATGTTCACTGGCACGCCACGCGAATTTAGTATATTGCTCCTTCGCCTCACAGGTAGCATTACGCTACACAAGGACAACGTATGACGCGTGCAAAGCCAAGCAGATGTGACATCGAAATCGAAACTATTGAAAATATGGCTGAACTGTATGGAGTGGCAGCGCCGCCACCACATTCAGTCCAGTTGTAGCAAGATTGTAATTCTACCAATAAGATAATATAAAAGTAGCTCCATTTGTGGTTCTTTTATGCATCCATTTACTCTTCAGCAGGCATAGCATAAGATGGAATGCAGTGGCAATCGCTTTTTCCATATATAAGCAGCACCGTTGTATAAGACACACCAACAAGAGGCGGTGCCCTGCTCTTTGAAGCTAGATAAGGGAATGCGCAGCTATAAAAAGAAATATAACCAAGACGATGACACATGTGCAGCATGTGATAAATCTGTAGAAACAGTTGAACACTTTATACTTGAATTTGATGGTATTCGTTTGGATGTCCATGCGGGCACAGTCACACTCTCTGGGGTCCTAGGGTTTAAAGATATCAATTGTCATGTGAATGAATCTGCACTGGAAGCTAGCAAAAAGCGACTGGAAAATTGGTGGCTCAAAAGCAGAGGCGACATAAGGTTTGAAGTGCAAGATTAAAAATATATTAAAGAAAATGTTGAAGCTATAGAACAATTTATATCACCGTTAAAGAAATATAAAGAGAAAAAGCCAGGCATGGTGGCTACAGCCACCCACCCCATTTCAAAGGGGATAGTCCTGTCTTCCATCCATCCATATGTCTAGCAGGTGTCATGGAGTCACTGCTTAAAAACAGTAGCGCAATGATGCAATTGCAACTAAAAACAACAGCTGAAGGCCTCACAAAGTCTCACACCCCACAGGTACACGTACAAGAAAAAATATAAAGCGCACTCAGAACAACGAACAAGGAAGACCAAACAACACAAGCGCTTACTCACAATTGGGCGTTTATTCAAAAAACGCAGAAAAAGAGAAAAACCGCAAACAAAAAAGCCTTCACGCAGGCGTGTCAAGATAAGAAAACTCCTTTTCATGCAGAACCACCATGGGGTCGGCAACACAAGTATGCTCATTCTTACGGATGTGATAGGCATCTGAAACCTCTCTAGTTAGCTGATTAGGGTGTCGAAACAAGAGTTTGGTTTGATCAAGCAAAGGCTCTCTTTTTCTGCATTTTTTGAATAAACACCAAGTTCCGAGTAAGCACTTGTGTTGTTTGGTCTTCCTGGGCTGTTGTCCTGAGTGCGCTTTATATTTTTTCCATTATGCTATACCAACTAGCTCAAATGTTGATTTTGATACATGTACACATTCAATAAGCGTAATAAAGCATCAATGCATTCTTTTTACAATGCAAGAGCCTTGTGTGTTAAAAAAAAATACATTATTTTGAAAATGCCTGTTGTGGCGCTCAGCTTTTTTTGTGTGTCAGCAGTTTTTGAAATATTCACTTGGAAATTATTTGAAGGAAATTACTATTTGTTTCAAACCAAAAAACCACTGTTCACACATGCCTAGCAAAGACACTAATTACATTGAAAACAGGTTTTTGTAAGCTAGAAAGCATTGTATATTAAACATAAGTGTCACCGCCGCTGGCCGTTTTTGCAAGCAAGCTGCAATGCGTCAAGGTACCGAACTTACTCGCGTAATGGACCCACTTGCATACTCAATCCACTTCACAATTTTGTCTTTGAGAATTTACTTTTAGTACTCAGCAATTTCATCAGTCTTTGTCTAAAACCTCCTTGACCTTGAAACAACCTAGGTGGGCCACCTAGGTCATGTGAACGTCATCACAACCAACCCATCCGATTGTAAGCCAACTGCCCATCGTGGCAGTTCAATTGACTGGTCACAAGAGGTTGCTCGGGAAGAACAAGCGGGGTCTTGCAAGCCCCACCGGTGGCGGCAGCTGCCATCACAGGGCAGTGGCACAGCTTAACCATTGCATCACACTGCCAGGAGTGATATGAGGTCCCAGCAATCTATGAATGTAAAGAATGACCAATTCTGCGTATATGGGTATTGCCACATTAACGCTACAGCATCATGCACTTAAGGCGGAGCTTATGTCCCTTCCAGTTATAGTGAACTAGCTAAAGCCCCCAGTCACCGATTTCGCCCACCTCTGTCTGAAGCCTGCTTGACCTTGAAAACCGAGCCTCGAACCCAAACTGAAGTGAAAACTGAAGTGAAAATCGAAGTGAGCACACCTAACACACTTTAGCCTAGCCACTCATTTTTTGTTTATTTTTTAGAGTTAGCTTTCCTTAACGTGTTCCTAATTTTTACACCATCCGCAGTGCCGACCTCAGCAACATGCCGATAACACCACGGCGTGCTTATCTTTTGGCGAGAGCTCCTGTAAGAGTGGCGCGCTTGGTGAATTTGGCAGAGCACCATGACACTGTGCACTCTTCACACGGGTACCAGCGGCAATGGCTTGCCTGGCAGGCTGCTGTTCGCCCAGCTACGCCAGCATACGCTTAGAGAGTCAGCGAGTGCTCGAGCATCACTGAAATGCTATGGAGGAAAAAGGATCTTAAGACCTTTAAGTGGTTTGGCCAGCTAACCCATCTCACACCACAGCGAACGCTTCAATATTCGCATTACACACTTGCAACTGTCCTGCCAGTTTCTTCAACCAAACCACCCGTAAAAAACGTTTGCCTGACCTTCAGGGTTGGTGTTCTGCATGCTTCCTTTATCTCACAGCAACTGGCCGGCGCCAGCGACTATCAAAAAATCGTCGGATCATGCAGTGATACACCAAACACTGTCCCAAGCAAACAACGTACGAACACGGCTAACCACGTGCTTTTGTCAGATGGATGGATGGGTGGAAGGGGCAGGCATAAATAAAACAACTCTCGCAAAAAAAAAAATCTGTTGAAACATTTTCCCCCCGTATATTGAACCTTCGCCCAAGATTGATGTCAACTTTTCTGGAAAGACAATGGGTTCATAACGTGAGTGGACACTGTAGTTTTTAGCGTGCGGACCCCTAAGGCTTGGCTACCTCGCCATTTCCTTTCAAATGGTGATCACAGGGACCTCTTTGGTGACAAATCTGAACTGAGCCGGGGAAAAAAAAATGTTCCAATTGTCTCAGCAATCAATGAATATTTTTCTGCCAGAAATAGCATCATCATAGCAAGAATGAGCTATGGAATTGATTTTTATTAAGAACCAAAAATTGAATAGAGCTTTCCTCAGTGTCCCTTTATTCAGGATGGCTACCTTATTTTACTCCTTAGCATATGATGTTCATTAAGAATGGAAAAGTGAAAACTAATTCTGTTCACTACTGGTTCCGACTTTTTACATGGAAAATAGTTTTGTATGCAACTGATCTTGATCAGCACCAGGACGACCCTAGTAAGGAGTGCAGCAATCAGCATAAGCTATTATAAACAGTGCTTGCTTCGTGGACAAGAAAAAAAGACATAAAATCAATCCTGGTGAACACGTCATGCCTTATAACTGCATGAAGCAAAAAGGTCATGCCAATGTGCACAACCGTGCGCTGAGCACTTGCTGTACTGATACAGTTCACTGCAGATCATCATGTTAATTTCAGTAGTTTTCCTTGACTTGGCCAAATTTTCTGATGTTATCCCTGACAATTCCCCAATTTCTCCAGCTGCATAAAACTTCCCTGACAATTCCAGGCTTCCAAGGTCACTAGGCACCCTGTTACTGTACCTACAGTAAGGCACAAATCATGACAAAAGTAGCAGGTGCCCTTTCTAAGAAGGTACACCAACCAATTGTATTGAAGGAGAATGAAGAAGGAACTCCATCCATGAGCACTCCACACCTGCTCATGGTGCGCCCGCCTTCGGAATTAGTTCCAAAGACACTGTGCAACCAACGACTGGTGCAGTTTACCACATCTAAAAGTTCACATGTAGCACACAAAACATCTCCAAAAGGCGTTCACAACTGTTCTTCGGTGTGCGCCAACCTGAATCACTGGTGAAAGGCATGAACATCACTCAGTGAATGTCCACAGTCTCCTGATGGCAGCAACAAGGTGGACCAGACACTATTGCGATCAATGCTGCTTAACATGCAGAGAAAACTGCATCCAACACACAATGTGCACAAAAGTGATGGCAGCTTTGCATCTCATTCCAGCCTTGGTTGAGTGAATGGCAAAAACATCATCCAAAGAAATACTTCCAACAATGTTTGAAAAGATCTTTAAAAAATACAAAAAGTGTGTCCGGCTTTGCTATTGTAAAGAAGACGACGAGCATATGCGCGAGCTGCATGGTCATCGCCTGGCCCAAGCTCTCGGCTGGGCTAGCTGACCCGCTGTTGGCCCTGCTCCCGTTAGGAAGATTCTCAGAATAAACCCCACCTTACACTATTTATATGGGTGTTTATATTTTATGCCCAGATGTCAAGACAGTAAGTGTTGCAGCAACACCGAGTGCCCCTGGTGGCCTAGGCAATAAACAAAATCTGCTGCTGCTGATGAGCGTAGCTGCAGCGGTTGCTTTAAAGAAGCAATTAGAATAAAAAATTGTCAGAGCTCACCCAATGACAGAATTCCCCATTTTAATTTTAAGATACTCACTTCAGCCACCTCAAGCAAGGCAGCGGGTGATAAGCCTCAACAACTGCTTCACCTTTGAGCAGTACTGTGTAGCTGCGTCGCTGCTCCTTTGAACTTTCGGTCCTTTGGTGAAAAGAGGTGCCTTTGCTGGAAAAGCCTTTGAGGAATGCCGTGTGGCAGGGGTATAAGCATAGCGGTGGACACTTAACCATGATGTCAGGAAACTATGTAAATACAATTGGTTGGAGGGCATTTTTCCAGTGGTACGTGCAACTTTGCTCCAGTGTTCTATCGGATTAGAGCACCGGGTATATTCTGCAATCATTATTCAAGTAATACAGTATATGTATGACACATTTGTGGGTTCTTTTTATGGAAGTCAGGAAAGCCTTATACAGAACATTCTCACTGAAACTATACATGACAATGACTGAATATCCAAATACTCCTATATATAAACGGCAGCATCGGTCTATTCTATATACATGATGTCCTTCGTATACCGCAGAGAATCTTACCCTCGATACAGACATTTTCTGGTGTGAAACTTATAATGGGCTAGCAGCGCAACAATGAGCCAGTATAGCAACCAACCTTAATTTTGGGGGTGTGCGGTTGCATGACGTACACTGCGTACAGCATGTACTGTGCAAAAACCTTTTCTTGGTAATCAGAGACAGGATTCCACAACTTCAATATGGACCTCGTTATCTCCTCAAAAAACTGCATAAGAAGCACAGAAACAGTTAGGCACAGAAACACAATTAAAAAAGTGGGATGCATCAAGCCACAAAGCAAGACAATGAGAAATGAGCACCTGTGAAACAATGTTAGAAGCAATCATGTTAGCCCCCATCACATCCACAGTGCACATCTAAAGCTATTATGTACAGGTGCACACAAAAGTAAACTGAGCATGCTAATGCGTTCTAACAATTTTCAAGCACAGCCTAATTGAAATTGCCTGTTATCGTAATGCATGATTATAGTTGAAGTTTGTTCGCTTTCTCATGGACAAACAATATTTCTTCATTTCTAGTAGGGAAGGCGTAACTACACTTAGAATGGAATAACGTGCTCTATTTACCAACGTTTGCATCTCTACCACATACATCATGAACTCATCCTCAGCAAGCCTAGGGTTGGTACCATTCTGCAGACTCATCTAGTCTTTTGAACATACTAATTAAGGCGCACACCAGAAGACCTTCCTGGTGCATTTTCGGGATGTTAAAATTGCCATTCCAAACACAAAGCTTTAGTATGTTCTCATTGTGAGCAGCTCATTCTGCTTTTTTTTTTTTGGTGCCTTCTAGCCTATATGGAGTTTCTAAAGGTACAAACGTATACCACACCCTTGATCTATGCAAACACTTTTTTTTTGTCACTGATGCTGATCTGTGCAGTATGCCAACCACATTCTAAAAGGGACTTCATTAACTTTGTATCCTTATAAGTCAAGGTAAAAAACTGTTCCTCAGACTCCGGCTTACAAGCATGAAGGCAGCCAAGTATACTGCTGTGCACGGCAGGACTTACAATGCTCAAGCAATGGCCAGAGCATGCAGTGCGGCTTGTTGGTGATGCCATCACATAACAAGGCAGAAAACAACAAGATGAGAGTTTCACAATTTCAATCATGCCTGTTGTATGTTTCAATTTTTTTTTTCACTTCGTTTGCTTCATTTTATTTTTCAGAAAATGCAGTGTTGTTGTACAATAGGAATAGATGAAAAACAGCGAACGCAGTAAAACCATATACAGTTTGCACCTCTGTGCTCAGGGGATGATGTGTGCCTTTTGGAATAACAAAGCCATCCACTCTTTTTTCGGGCATGTTTTTTGACATGTTGTACTATGCCCATAGGAGATGGTTTAACATCTAATATACTGCTTGCTTTACACCCAAATTCTCCATTGTGATACCAAAATACACACATTCCTTTTGCTTAAACCTGTACTTCTTGTACCATCAATGCTACTGTGTCATACCCTTCAGGCAGAGATAATGCACTCCCACCAATTTTTGTGCACCAATTTCTCACATACAGGTGCATGCGATAAATTAAGAAATCAAATTGCTACTAAATTCTTGACATTACAGCATTGTTGGAAAAGGTGTACTGAAGTAACCCACATAATTTTTCTTTTAGTTCGCTTAGTTTTCCGAAGGCTAAATCCTCACTATTCATAACATTAGGTTATGCCTCATACATAAACCTGCATAAATGCCAAAACTTTATTTCCGCATTTCAATGGTTCATAACCACTGTCAACATTACTAGCAATTTTCATGTAGTTCTTGGAAATAAATAACTGAAAAATATATTTTGGTTAGCCTGTACTCCACACAGGGAGGAAACATTGTGGTAGTGGTGGTGTTTATGTGCAGGTGGGATCACCATTACAATGGTCTGTTGGCAACCACTCCACCCGAGTAACTTAACTGAGAGAATACATCTCTACCACCATCCCATAATGCCAGTATCCACTAGAAATCCCTGTTTGCCAATCAGTTCGTGAGCCTTCAGAGCAGATGATGCAAAAGGCTTTATCCAATGGAGTGTATAGTCATCTCAGGTTGCACAGGAGTGTCTCACGCTGGTCACAAATACATGGACATACTAAAAAGAAATGGCTTAAAGCACCTACAACAGCACGGTCGGCACACATAGATGAGGTGGTATAGCAAATCTTGCACAGCCATACCGGTGCACAGGTGAAGTTTGTGTACAGACACACAGGTGAAGTTTATGCACAACATTCCTCGTGTAAAGCAAGAGAGGTGCAGAGGCGGCCGAAGAGAAGAAAGTTGGTGCACCTCTAGCTGTTTTGCGAAGCTCTTGTCCTTCGGTGCAAGCACTGAAGTTTGATAAGACACAATTTCTTGGACAAGACACAATTTCTTGGACAAGAAGATCTGCAGCCGTGTTAACAGGCACTCCAACACGAGATGGCAGCCACTGGAAACAAACTAAATACTTTGGGATGTAGCTTCATGAGCCAGGTCAGTGACCAAAGTTAAAATTTAGGCAGTATCTATTCTACCAGCAGCCAGGAGAATTTCCTGGCTGCAATTCTTTCAGCACTCTCCCCTGATCAGCTACTTAGATCTTCGTGAGAACGATTTTCACGCTCTTTTCATAGCCACGATTCTCCCAGCACAGTTCAATTTCACTACTGCTGGTGAGCACCAAAAAGACCCAACCCTTGCCAGCAATCAACAGCAGCTTAAAGTAGTCCCGCTGTTATTTCTTGTGGCCATTCTTGGCTATTAACAACTTCCCGCGCGCTAAGCTTAAAAGATCCGTGCACCTCGACATCGCTGAAAACGGTCACAATGAACAACAGTTTGCACTAGGTGCAACATAAAGTTCAGCTAAGCTATGTAGTGGTCAGCCATGTCGAGCGTGGATACATGTCTTGAGCTCACAAACTGAGCCCTCTAACAATTCATATTGTTACTCTTCCTCGTTTAGTACTTTTGTTCTTTATTTTCTCCATTCCGGTAAACTGACTGGTTTATCGGGGTTTTAATGTCCCAACGTGACTCAGGCTATGAGGGACGCCGCATTGAAGGGCTCCAGAAATTTCCGACACCTGGGGTTCTTTAACGTGCACTGACATCGCACAGTACACGGGCCTCTAGAATTTCGCCTCCATCGAAATTCAACCGCCGCGGCCGGGATCGATCCCACGTCTTTCGGTTCAGCAGCCGAGCGCCATAACCACTCAGCCACCGCAGCGGCTCCCAGTAAACTGAACTCACTTCGATGTTCAATGCGCTGAAATGCCACGCCACGACTCCTGGGCATTATTTGGTTTGTGTTGCTGCTTGCAGGGGCTCGCGGCCCAAGACACAATCAAGTTTCTATTGATAAAAATTTATAACTGCAGTACAGCACGTAATGCCAGGAGCACTTTCTTCCCTGAAAGACTGTGAAAGCACGAAAATCAGTTTTCATGGCAAAGTTTCGCTTGGTTTCCTGTAGCTAATCAGAGAACGGAAATTTTCTTGCGGTTGCCGGCAGAACAGACGCTACCTAATACTTATCCATGGGAGTCCCGCATTGCTGGCGCTCTGGTGCGGACTACGGGAGTCGGTCAGAATCCCGACACTCTATGGAGTCATGCTTCATGAGGTAACATAAAACCAAAATTGCTGATTTGAAAACTTTTCCTTTAGTTGTGCCTCATACCCTAAGCGTGCCTGTACCGACGTTTACTATAACAGGGTAACCATGTGGGCTAGTTGGTGTATTTCAGACATAACATAACCAGCGAAAGCATGAGACACCAGGAGAAGAACACAGGACAACGCTGGACTAACAACTGAAGTTTAATCGAGAAAAGGCCAACCTAGGTCACCAGAAGACGCATGCGTATCAGTGTCGCGAATTGGTAGCGCGTCCCTGACTTTCCGAAGGGGCATGCCATCGCGTGCAGGATTGAACAAGAGAACAAAGAGATCAAGCAAAACAAAATGAAGCCGTATTTATAATTTAAAGGAAAAGGGGCCAATAAGAAAGGTAAACACCAAGCAACACACACAACACGCATACAACACTACAGAATAAAAGGAAAGAGTTCATTAGGTACTGAGCCTCCCAGGTGAAGCGTCCCAGGTGGAGCGGGGATGCCTTGCAGACAGGGTGGACGCGGGTGGTTGTTGTGCAACGCGTCTCTGCGCTGCGTCGAAGGAAGTGACGGAAGGGAGCCAGGTAGTATTAGGAGCGGAGAGGAACAAAGGGAGACACCAGCGGTCTCCCGTCAAGAACCCTAAGAACTTGGCAGCAGCAGGACAAACGTAGCCAGGTCCCGTCGACGGTGCCACGAAATGCCAGATGCTTAAAGCAGGCTATGCAAGGGTGCCTTTAAGCAGCACGGACCCTCAGTCCATCGACTGCCACCTCCACGCTTGCAAGGAACGCAGTAGGCTTGCGTCGGTGATCCAAGGGGGGGCATGGCAGCACGGACCCAACGTCCGACGGCTGCTACCTCCACGCTTGAATGACACGAACTCCGCCGCGCTGTCACCCTTAACACCTAGATTTTTTTACATGTCAGCTCTCCGCTCCTCGTGCTCACCCCGCTCTTTGTCGCTGTCGCCTTGCACACACCTCTCGCACGCGCACACGCGCAGCGCTCCGCTGTCCAACGCACCACTGTGGATGCACCACTTTCACAAATCCTCCGACGATCTTTTGTGCACCTCACATATGGGCCCCCTCCGAAAAAATTTTTCACATAGAAAAACCAGCCGTTGGTGCACACAACACTTTTGTTCATGTGGTAAACGCTGCCGAAGTCACCGAAGGCATTTTACACAGTGACACATGGAGGCACATGGAAACGCGCACAGAGGAAACATAAGGTCAAACATTATACATCTAGAAAAAAAAGGGAAATAAAAACCATACAAAACATCAGACGCAAACTTTAAACACGTCTGTACCATAAAGGTGAATATGTACACACTGAACAACGCATAACCGGAGAACGACGGAAAAAAACTAACGTACAAACATTACCAGGCTTTATTTGCACAGGTAACAACTGCGAACACCGGACAGCAGCACTGTATGTTGGGCATAACCCTCCGGTAATTTACAAACGACTCATGCAGTCAACACCGTTTTCCGAGCCTGTCACCTCCTTCAAGTACGACAAAAGATGACGCCTGCACGGTCTCTTGGGACGCACGCTCTTCGTACCGTTTGAGCGTATTGATGTGGAACAACTTCTTAGTGTGGCCCAAATCGATCCAATAATCCACGTCGTCCTTTTTGCCAGAAACCACGAATGGACCTTTCCGCTGCATCAGGAGTTTATTGTGGCTACTCGGCAAAAGAATGAGAGCACGATCTCCAACACCTAACTGCCGCTTCTTGCTGCTCCTACCATAATATCTCTTCTGAGAATGTTGGGCACGCAACAAATTTTGATGTGCCGCTCGCACAGTTTGCTTGACATGTTCTCTTAGATCGAGAACGTAGCCATATGTCATCTTCGTGTTTTCTCCCAGCTCCTCCCTTGTCCAGAGCTTTCTGAGGACTGTGAGCGGTTCTCGCACGTGACGTCCAAATATCACCTCAAATGGGGAAAACCCCAGACTCGCCAGCAGTACCTTTCTGTATGCGAACAGAAGCGGAGCGATATAATGATCCCAAGTATTGGGCTACTCCTGACTGAGCTTCCGTAGCATCTGCTTGAGTATGCCGTTAAATTTCTCCACCATCCCATTGCACATTGGATGGTAAGGGGTCATGCTGAGATGTTTCACCGCCAAGAGATCATTGAGCTCTCTCATCATCTCGGAGGTGAAACAAAAGCCCTGATCACAGAGGATCTCTCTCGGAAAACCTATTCGTGAAAACATCTCGACCAAACCTTCTGCCACATTTGCTGAATCTATCTTTCGCAGAGCCACGGAGTCAAGATACCACGTGGCAAAATCGACGAGAGTGAGAATATATGTATTCCCTTTCACCGATGTGGGCAACAGCGGACCGCCAATGTCGACAGTGACCCGATCAAATGGAGTGTCGATACGAGGCATGCGTCCCAACGGAGCTTTACCTACTTTGCCTTCCGGGCACGTCCATCAACAGGAGTCGCACAACCTGGCACACCTCTTAATATCCACCTGCACTCCCGGCCAGTAGAACTCTTCCAGAACTCGATCTGTAGTCTTCTTAATGCCCTGATGCCCCACCAACAGGCTGTCGTGGGCAAGCCTTAGCACCTGTGATCGGCAAGACTTGGGAAGTACTACCTGTCGAACCTCTCTGCCACAGGCGAGATGATAGAGGTGGTAAGGAAAACCCTTATTAACAGAATACGAGTGTGAAGTGCCATGCTTGCCATGGAACACCTTCCCTACTTTCACCCAGCACGCCTTCAATGACTCATCGTCTTTTTGCTCTGCTTCTAAGATTTCCTTGGTGAACCTCATGGGACCAATGCTCAAAGCAGTACTTTCCTTCCTTCGTCCGGAAACTTCGTCCGGAAACTGCCGTGCTCTCCAAGGCAGCACGGACCCAACGTCCGACGGCTGCTCACACTAAAAAAAACACATATGTAGCGTTGTCCTGTGTTCTTCTCCTGGTGTCTTGTGCGTTCGCTGGTGCAGTTATGTCTGACGTTTACTGGCTCGTTTGTAGGATGTTCGACAATTGTTGGTGCTCGCAATCAACCAGCCTGCTATGAGAACCACAAGAACAAGCAAACCCAAGTTCGGATAAGGACGTCTTCGGGTCATCGCCTGAGCGACGTGTGAAACTGAAAAGGCATTGCAGGAGTACGCTACGACAGGAGCGAACAAAGCACGCGCACAGTGCACGAGGACATGCATGTCAAGTACTCACCAGTCTGTTTTCGCGAGGATCTTTCCTTCCGCTGAAATAAAAAAAAAAGCGTTAAAAGAAATTGCCTTCTCTAGGAAACTTGTCTGTCGCCGAAAATGCAAACTTACCAGAAAATCAGTGAGAATTCCATCTCGCTCCAAAGTTTGGAGAATTCCGTGAAACGGGTACTTTTTGTTGCCATGAATTTCTCTAAAAGTCGGGTCATATCAGTCTGAAAACCAGCAGCGTATTTGATGCCAGACATTATTTCTGCCATACTTGCGGAACCTCAGATCCTACGTCTGCGTCGCCTTCTGTGTTAAAATGAACATTCGAAGGTCCAGCAGAAACGCGCTGAAAGCACAGCCAGGGCTAGGGACAATTCAATAAATCCGCCTTGACAATTCTTGACAATGCCTCCTGAAGAACATGCCTGAAGCGTCGGGGGTTTTTCTGCCCGCCGTAGAGCGCGCATCCGCCGTATGGCGGCGCTGTCAAATGATCCTCTAGCATTTGAGGAACGATTGAGAAAAATGGTGGAAAAGCAGTGGGCTAGGAAAGTTTTCAGACACCTGTGTATAAAGAATGTTGACACGAAATCGAGAAAGCGAACTAGAAAATTGACAAGCAAATATCTGGACAGCAGTAATGGGGCAAATCAGCAATTATCGGTTAAGAAACGGAGAGAGCTCTACGGAAAACAGGGATGCTGACGAAATCGGGACTGGGAACATACCGGACCTTTAAACAGGAAATTGTCAAAGAAAATATCTATGATAATTGCAGGGGAAGCTCTTTGTTGTTTGAGGCCAGGACTGGAGTTTTGCGGACTAAGACGTATAGAGTCAGGTACCACGAGATAGACACGTTGTGCGTTGCGTGCGGAGAGGAGGAGGAAACGGCTGAACACTTGATACTTTTCTGTAAAGGGCTTCACCCTACAGTCGAAAGCAGCGGGGCTGACTTATCCAAGGCATTGGGGTTTAGGGATAGTGAAGGGAAAATGGATTTTAAGAGGTTAGAAGTAACCAAGCGAAGGTTATACGATTGGTGGCTAAAAGCAAGACAGGAGTAAAATTTCACAAGGCATGGCTAGGTGGCTTGAGCCACCGCCCGATTTTAAGGGTTCAGCCGTACCCATTCATCCATCCTAGCAGACGACACGCAGACAGCACAGAATTTTCTTGTGGCTGCCGTTGCAGCAAAAAGTGTGCCTTCTGGTGCGCTGTTTCTTATATTATTTGTGTGGTGTGTTTAGTGTTCCCATTTAACAAGTGACGCGTCGATGACTGCAGTTGGTGGAGGGAGTAGCGAGCGAAAATGCAATGCCATTGCGTTCCGTTTTGCATGTCCAGTCAGCGAATCAAGAAGCCCGGCGATTCGTTCCATGAAATTCCTGCCGACTTAAAACTCCGGGAAAGACTGCTCAAGGTAATTAGAAGAAAGAACTGGCAGTCAAACACAACATCAAATTATTCTGCAGTTTGTAGCTTGCCAGCCAAGGAAATGCTATTGTAGACAGTTTGACTGCATGCCCACCAAGACAGGAGTGGACTCTTTTACCCGACGTCAGCGCTCTGAAGAGTGTTACATGGCCTCAAGAAGTTCGTCGATATCATGCTCAAAGACCGAACGCATCTTCAAAGGCCACTGGACACATGCTTGCTCTACAACTATAGTGTGAATAAAATCGCGGGTTTTCCTGCCCTGATCTGTGATAACAAGGATAGTGGCCACAGGGAAGCACTACTGCATATTATCTGCAAGAAGTTAATCAAACCGTTGCTAACAAACCATGCACTTGACATAACAGACAAGAACGCAGTTGCGAAGAGGTACAACAAGCTCTTTTCCGAAAATTCTTGAAACTGCAGTACGTACGTATATGAAAAACGATTTCCGCAGCCTTCATCGCACCGGCGCATGCCATTTTTCCTTGTAAGTGCGAACGCGTGTGTGTCTTCAAGCGCATTTTTCTTTAAATATTCACAAGTCGCTCGCCATGTCTGTACTCCCCTTGTTCCAGTTGTCATTTCATCAACGCACGCGCTTGCCATTTGGAGAAATCCGGCCAGTCAGGCTTGCTGTGTTACTCCCAAAGTCACTGTGCGCGTGTGCACAAAACAGAAACCTAGTGAGTTGTGTTTCTTTCGGAAAGAATAGAGAAGAGGGGCATGGGTTTATTTGAAATTTGTCAACGTAATTCAAGGAGGTACCGTTCGGTGAAAGCTCGTCGGAAAAATGACCAGAAACAGCGCAGGCTGGGTATTTCAAGACCTGCTTCACCCCTTTCGAAACATCTCCCTCAATGATGCGCAGCAAGATTGTAACAAATGCGCGCTTCGCAAAGTTCTAAGGACATTATAGATATGAGGGATGTGCCCCCTGCGGGCCAGCGACTCCCCAGATAGGTTACCACGACGTCTCCGGCTTCCATCCATTGAGCGCCATGCAGCCCTCCTTTCCTACGGGTCACCTGTCTAAAGTTGAGAGCTCAGGTAATTCCGGGCTTCCTCCTGTCCTTATTCAATCTCATGGATTATTTTCCCTTTTTGCTTGTCCGAATTATATATTGATTTCTTGCTATTGGCATCAGTACATATACAAACATCCATCATGCAGTGTAAATACTTATTTTGCGGCCTTTCTAGCCACTTCAAGCACTTGTTGCAATATGGATGTTTCGAACATGTTCCTTTTGTTGCAAACCATCCAAAAGTTACTGATTATGCGGCAGACAAAAAGTCCTAACGGCATGATAGAACGGCGTGCACAGCACGCTTTCAAATTTCGAAATCGAAACTAATGATTCTCAGTATTATGTGGAAGTCAGCTCAGACTTCTTAAGCGTTTGCTGCACTCTTAGACATTCAAAAACACGTTTTTTGTCATTAACAAAATAAAAGTTGTTGCTCAAAGCCTGAAAAAAAAGGATGAAACAGCATAATCGGGAGCCGCGCATCACAGTCTCCCAGCCATTGAAACCGAAATTAAGGCTCATCTTTTAGCGCCTCCTCGTGGCCAGTCTGCGCAAATTCGAGGCGATCTCGGGGCCCATTGAAATCGAGGAGACGCTTCAGGCATGTTCTTCAGGAGGCATTGGCTGCGTTTTGATTGAATTTGAAATATTTATAGTCAATATCTACAAAACAAAAATCCCACAATTTATTGCAAAGTTACAATTTTGTTTTTATAGCATTGATCAGTATTTTTATTGCTTTATAAGTCTTGAGAGTTTTTAGTATCATCATCAACCTTTTGAGCGCTGATTGTTTCAAAATCGTTCAAAACAATTCGCACATGCTTGAGTTCGTGCTTATCTTCTTGCCAGTCGCTTTCTAGCGGTTCACGTGAATAGTCTGTCCCGAGATATTAATGAGTGCTCGCTTAGTACTGCTGAGAAGTTTTGCCTTAAGTAGAAACATAACGCGCAAAATGTCTCAAAGTGCTCATAGCAACGGAACTGCAGCTGAGGACACATCACCCTCACAGCCCGACAAGTTTAAGTTCAGCTCCAACTTAAGCCTGGAGACACTGTTAGTACCACATACTTCAACTTAACCTCAGCTTTCATTCATTTTCTTTTTTCTTTTTACATGCTTGTAGGCTTGTGCCGTCAGTGAATCGCCAAATGACTCGATTGAGATTTTTGTCTCCTTCTTTCTTCTTCTTCGTTTTTTTTTTTATCCCAACCAGACGCCAGATCCAAGCCGATTTTGCTGAAGAGAGAAACTGGGAACAATACCACACGCCAAGGAACATCCTTCTTGCTATGGTCGCTGAAGTAGGGGAAGTCTCCGAATGCTTGTAGGTGTCTGAATGTTTTTACTTGTTACTTGTGACACTAGTGGCGTATTACAAAAACACAACAGGATGAAATAATGGGTTGCAGAAACTGCTATCTGTGAGCCGCATTTTTTATTTTTTCACTTGAATGAAATTGTTCGGTAGAAAAAGGGAACACAGCTAGCTAGAGCCTAAAGAATTTGCGCCCCCTTGCCCTGCCACACCACACAGCCATGAAATATTTACTTCAGATGGCAACATATGCGGCAGTAGTCAAAGTGCAATATGAATTTGAATAGCCTTCAAAAAAGTGGTGCCTGACCCTAAACCTTTTATGCTGGACTTTAGGTGTGACTAAGCTGACCCGCACCTGATTACTGAAATTTGTTCTTATGTATCCATGGGTTTTAATTGTATATCTCCTTTTTAATCATCCAGCTATTTTTTGCAACAATGGCTTAATGTCTTTTAGCTTCATGCAGAGGACTCTCAATGATTCAAATTTCTTTAATCTGAAAATCCAGTCTTAATAAGTCCTTAATCTGAAAACTCAAACTCTTGCTGTTGTCCTGTCAACACAGCATAGTAAAAGGGCTTTCTTAATTCAAAATTGACATAATTTGAACATATTTTTGGTCCTCTTTGAGCTTAAGAGTTGACTGTTTGTATGTGAATTGTGGTCTGTTTGCTATATTTGATCTGTTTGATGTGATGTGTATGTGTCAAGACGTTTGTGTCGATGCTTTAAGAAAAAGTTCCTGAGGCAATCATTTGAAACAATCTGGAGAATAGGTTAGAGCAGTGCCGCATCTCAGCATAACAGAGAATTTTCACAAGCCCTTGAATGGTGTGGCTGATGCAAAGATGAATGAAATGCTGTAGTTTTGTGTTACAAGCAGTCATTTGAGTGCAAGTCTGTTTACTGGACAGTGCTTCCTTCAATGGAAAAGTTGCCATGGAACTTATAAAACAGCTGTTAGCACCTTAAGAGTTCTACTGCCTGTTCTGCATATTAAACAATGGTGTGTTTGCTTTCCGTTTAGCCAGTGGAAAGGTGAAGTCAAAGATGGCCTTCCAGGTAAGCATATTAGCCGAACGCGAACTGTTGCACAACGGCTGAAGGAAGGTATAGAAACTTCTACAGCCTACTGCTACAGCTTTTAAACTGTGAGGGTTAGACAGTGTGGGAGGACCAAGGCACAAGAGAGAGACCCAGGGTAAGCACTTTTGTCTTCGTCCTCTTGCGCTGTGTAAACCTTGCTGTGATCCCCCACCAACTAGCCACACCATTACCATACACTTTTTTGCACTGATATTTCACAGGGTTACCTCTTAATGGGTGGCCAGTAAGGTATTTTATGATCATACCTGCCTGCCTGCCCAGCTTCAAGTAAACAAACATACGGTATTATCTATAGTAAGTCTTGATAAAAACATCCCTAGCCCATCCTGATACTTTTTATCATGGAGAAAGTATGCTGTAAAAGCCTGTTTTCTAACAGATGGAACCATTTCAGTTTACCTGCTGTAGGCATTCGCATAATATGGATCATTTTTCACTAGTAGGTATGTGGTGACGCCAGTTGTGACAACAGATAGACATTCCCTTTAGATATGTCATATGTTTAAAAAAGGTTGAGTTGGATAGGGTTAGATTGGATTGGTTTGGCAGTTCTGGCTATGGCTCTTTTTATGTCCATATGTATTGACAAACACTTATTATGAGCAGTTTATTTGTACGGAGGACTAATGTCATCTGTGAACGTTCATTTGAGCCAATAATGAATTCATGCAACAAATATTGTTCTGTGTTAAACGTCTGAGAGCTTGCTGGTCTGTTTACAGGCTGCCTTGTGGTGTCGCTTGCACATGCTGTTTTATACTGCCTTTTCTTATCACCTTTGTTGTGTCATTGTCACAGTATGTGTTTTGCTTGGTTCGACTCAAGTCATCATAGCTTCCTTGACATATTACCAATGGAAAATACTTGGCTTGGTTGTTTTAATAGCAGCGTGTACAATGCTTCACTGTCTTACATGCTGGGTATGAATCATTTAAATTTCACAGAAACTGTAACAATTTATATGCATTTTCACGTTATTGCATACATCATTTACATGTATCTCTAATTACACATTGTATATCATGACAAGCGGCAAAAACTGGGACAGCTAGAAACATCTACTTTATGGTTATGTTAGTCTGGCTCCGATGGGCTAGTTTCTGATTCCACTTTAAACTGACCTTGAAAGGCAAGTAGCTTTAATACCCCTGTCACACGGGCACTTGTAAGGCCTTAGAAATTAAGGTCCTTTGCCCCAAAGGCGCGTGATGCGCATCTACATGGCAAAGCGTCGAGACCTTTGTGATAAAGGTCCGTAGCAATAAAGGCGGCCGTCAGCGGCCTTAAAGTTGCTTAAAGGAGCAACCCAGACGGCAGCGCCAGCTAGCGAGCTCAAAGAATAAAAAATTGACGCAATTTTTAGTTTTGAAACCGTAAAAAAATATCTAATTTATCTTATTTAATGGTTAATTTTGCATTACAGTGCACTTAACCGTAGAGAAGGCTATGACTAAAGACATCCACACTGCTAAGAAAGGACTTGAACGCTTTTCAGCAGCCGCATCGACACACACGTGCTTGCGCATCTCGCTTTGCTGTTTTTTCTTCGTTTGCTCTTTGCTGTGTGCATGTTTTGAGTTTGCTTGTGTGCACAAAGACACAAGCAACAAAGCACGCTTCTCGAACACGACGAGGAGCCGAACGGAAAAGTGCGCCTACCGTGGTCGGACCAAGAACGATGAAAAAAAAAAAACTTTGTTTCAAAATATCCGTTTCTCACCATCAGAACGCTAGTTTATTATCGTGATAGCTACTTTTTCCAACATAAACGAAAACACTCTTAGCTGAAGTGCTACCGTCTGCTTTAATTTCATAATGTTACTAGCGCCGCTGCACACACAGCGGTGACTTTTGGCATTCACGGAGGCCGCGTTCTAGCTCCTTTGGATTTGCCGTGTAGCAGCGTCGCTGCTCCTTTTCGGTTTTCCTCCTTTAGTGCAATAAGACAACTTTACGGCAAAGGCCGAGAAGAAGTCCCGTGTGACAGGGGTATTAGTCATTTATGACATCTGACATCATGCTAAGAGAAGGCTGAGCAATTTCCTGAAAGGGGAGTTCGCCGAGACTTCTCAGGTTTTGCGTGCTTGTTTTGTTTTTTAAGCGTGTTAACTGGGATTGTTTTGCATGGCTTCAGAGCATTTTAAAAATGAATGTCAACACCATCTGACGCTCAGTGCAGATTAGCGAGCGCATTTTCTTTGTATATTGCAGACTGGACACCAGAGGAAAGAACCCACTTAGGTGAAGAATTGAGTGATGTCTTGGTTTACCTCATTCGTCTGGCTGACCGCTGTCAAGTTGACCTGCCTGCAGCAGTGCTTCGCAAGATCGAGCTCAATAGGCAGAAGTACCCAGCATCGAAAGTATATGGAAAGAGCGACAAGTACACTGCCTACAGTGATGGTGACAGTCAGCAGTTGGTATAAAGCTTCCCAATAGGTTCTTCTGTGGCCTAACTTCAGAATACAAGTGCAAACAGTTTCACAGCAGTGCTATGAAATCTTATGTAATTAAAGTAGATACCTCAGATACCTATTTACCACAGGTGCTGTAAGTCGTCATTAAAAAAACTTTGCTTTGCCACATTTGAAACTCTTCTCCCACAGAAATGACTTGCAACTGATAAAGGTATTTGTGCTACTATATGCAGCCAGCTCTAGCCATCTTTTCTATGGAACAAAGAAACTGCAGTTGTAATTGAATGCAAATATTCTCTTTAGCACATTTCAGATAACTTTTTTGCATTGTGATGGATTTTAAATTGTGTGTATTGTTCAGAGACCAGGCAATGACTATTACAGCTTGTGCAAACTTTTTAAAGAATTTTCCTTTCTGAAGCTTTTTTGCGCTGAAGTGACACTACACTGGAGGGGTGCCAATTTGTTTCAACCACATAGGCCTATTCGATTGGCCTGAAATGTTAAACCTCTGGGAAGAAGTAATCTGAACCTGCTGCTTCGTTACAACTGTCCTTTCAAAAACTAGAAATATGGCACTGCTTTGTCTACACAGCAAGGTTCGGCATTTTCAGGAAGAACCTCATAACTTATTTCTCCAGAGGGTGCATCGTTGCATGCCTCCTAGCTTGTTGGATGGCTGTAAATAGGATTCGACTAGTAGTAGTGTGCACTCAGTTTACCTGCATCTGTGTGTGCATGCAAGTATTTCCACATTTAAGCCTTATGGAAACTTGCATTCCAAGGCAAAGCAGTGCAGTACCAAGGAATAGTAGCCACTTACTGGATTATAACAGCTGACAGATTACATCTATGAAAGTTGTATCCAAACGTCATTCCTCTGCTTAATGTCTGCAAGAAATGTTTCTATTTTCTTTGCATTTGCTTGGGTTGCATAGTGCCCTACTTAAAAGAAGGCTTTGTCTTTTGCATATAGTTCTAGAGCCAAAATAAGCCAAAATAAACTCTATATCAACCAGGTTGAATACACAACAAGGCGGCTTGAAATTCAGTGTAGGCATGGTAAAAACAGAACATAACACTACAAAGTATATTTACGATATAAAACAGTTTATTCAACTTTTACATAGCGGCATCTGAGAACACATTCTGCAATATGTACAACAATGAAATGGTATTTGTTTCTTTTTTTTTTTCTCGACAGTGCTCAAATAATGTAGTAGGCAAGCACTTGAGTAGGGTGTAAAGGAGATGGAAGACGAAAAAATAATAAAGATAACGCAACACAAACAGGTGACTTAAAAATACTAAATATCCCTAGGTGCCAGCACCGCGGGAGAAATAATTTACAATGACTATCAAACATCAACAAATATCGGGTGTCTCGTTTTCCTCCTGTAGCACCGTGTGGGAACATTACCAAGAAAAATAGTGACAGTGCCTAGCTCCAAACAGAACAGCCACAACCTTCTTTCTCACATACTCTCACTGAGCCTGTTCTATGCATCCTGGGGCAACAGAACCTAGTGAAGAACAGAGCTCATTGCAAGCACTTGGTTAAACTGAGAGCGTAACAAGGTGCACTGGACAGAGAACACAGCCATTATCCAGTTCCAAAAGCCAGCATTAAAACTGCAGCTTTCTATTTCCAATGCTGAAAAAAGTCTGGCTTCTTGTGATAGCATACAGTTACATACAACGACTTAGATTAACACTTCACAGCCTATGCGAGGCACTTTATGTTCACCCCTTCTCTCCAAGTGCCAGCTCTCAAACATTATCAGGCACGCTAAGTAGTATCTTACTGGTTCTAATACAATCTGTGGCTCTCTTAGCTGGAACACAGTCATAACAGCAGATTCAAGGAGCACTCGTTGCATCAGAGCCTATCAGCACCAAAGGCTGCAAGACACACATAAAACCTCAATATTGCACAAATCTGTCACTTCGCAACCCGTACCTGGGGCAACAACTTGCATTGTAGTCGCAACAATGGGTGATGAATACTTCTCATGGAAAAGTTGCCTTAATCCATTTGCTTAACTTAATCTACCTAAATGTGTCTCACAAATGACATTCTTAGCGAGACAGTCCAAGTCCATATTGTTGCTCCCGCAAGATACGGTTTCTGAACCATTTCCTTGAAACCATGAGGGAGACGCCATGGCTTGTTGCATTGATATTATTGAGGAGTTTTAGCGGTAGATCCTGTGAAGCGACTGTCCCATTCATAACAGAGACAGGCACAGGTTCTCCAGATGGGACACTTGTCTCCTCTTTGCATTGGCTACGGAACCCTGCTTCAGTGATGGAATCCATTGTGGAAGTTGACGTAGCAGACAGCACTGTCATGGTTTTATGGCGTGGGTCCTGCAAAACAGGTGAAGGTCACGTCATTAATGACAAGCAGTGTGATGTATCGGAAGCCTGCACAGTGATCCAATAAGATTTCATCTGCTTCTGGGGCCTCGAGAAGTACCAGGAGCTCAATGGGAACATAAAATGACAGAGGCCTACAAAATTTCAACAGACTGCACATGGGTGGCGTACAGATTAACATTTCATATTGCAGTTGCCTCTGGGCAGAGTGTCGCCTTTTTGCCGAGTCTTGGCACATTCGCTCAGTCACTGCACTATTCACGAAGTGCCACTTACCATGCTTAGGAGGACCCTCTGGGCAGTGGTGCTGCGGGGTCAGCAGTGTGGCTGCGCAGGGAGCTGCGGCTGTGGCTGCTCTGTGGGGGCCGCCCGGCCGTTGCTGGACTCTCGGTCAGAGCAGGTGCTGCCCTTGGCGCTGTCGTTGCTGGCGCTGCGCTGATAGACCGCTGCCCGGCAGCTTGCCATCGTGCTCGGGGTGCCCGGCGTACCAGGTCCCATGCCCACATAGCGGCCCAGCGGACCGTCACTGCGCACATTCATCTCGCCCCGCATGAACCGTTCCAGCTTGTCCACACACGCGTCCTGGTAGTCGTGGATCCATCTGCATGAAAAGAAGTGCAAGATTACACTTAAACGCTCTATGAAGTACTTCGTTGGCTTCAGGTTGCCCTGTTAGGTACTCCTGAGTGCCTAATAAGGTGGTGTTATGCACCAAGTTGTGGAAAGTGCCCTGAGGATCTGCATCAGTGAGGCACATTCATGCTTCCATCACTGTGCATCTATGGGAAACCAGAGTGTGGTTTTGTGCCTTGCTAAATATGGTAGGGTAGGCAGCATTGAAATATATCAGTCTGCGTGAAGCCGAGTACAAGATATCGGCTTGTTACCTCCCAAGACTAGCCCTGCCCCGGCTGTGGCCGCTCTTTCTCTGCATTTCCTGGCCTAGTTTTAAACCCCTCAGAGGCCTATAGTTCTTGTACTTCTTGGTGGTGCCCTCATTAGTCATAGTCCCATGACAATCTCATGGATAGTGGCGAAAAGCTTTGCCTTCACGACACAGTTTATGGAGTCTTAAGGGCATATAGCAGAATATCAATATGGAGCAAAAGAGTCCAATGTTTTCAGTTTGAACTTCCGGTTTATTCTAACTGACACTTTGGTCCAGTCAACTTTATGCGCATTACATGGAGCCCAGCCGAGCTTGTCCTTTTCACAAGGTTCGGTCTACGTTGAGTTGCACTTGTAAAAATTGGCAAAGCAGAAGTTCAGCAAACCTTATAAGTCAGCCCCTCAATAACGCTATGTCTGTACTTGTCTAGGTATTGTGGCATTAGAGTTGTGAAGTAAGTATCTGTATGGGTGAGGCATGTAATTTAAGGAAAGGTTTAAAGACGCGATGTATATATTGTGGGAACCAAAATGAAAAAGTATATCGATGGAAGCTACAGATTCGAACAATATATCTAGAGGATCTGAAGGTGCCTAAAAAGAGGGAAGCAGAAGTCTGCACTTACCGCACACCGTTGAAGTAGCAAACCGCCCTCATGTCTTCAGGGAGCACTTCTGACTCTGGCCACTGAAAGTTGTCCAGGATTGGAATGATGTTGCACTGGCTCTGGAGAGCTTCCACGATCTCCTATTCAAGGGAAAAACAAAACTTGGGCTTAATATCACATGGTTTCGTTTAAGCTAGCCATCAAACTTTTGACAGCTAAAGTATAATGGACAACAATAACACGACCACTATCAGCCCAAGAGAAAAGACTTGGACACAATATTTTGTTAGGATATTGGATAAAGCTGCTCATGCATGAATGAAAAATTGTTTCCTGTGTGTGTAGTACAGGCAATTTAACTTTGAAAAAACAAAAAAAAGAAACAAAGCCAGAGCTCTCAACGAACGCCAGACCAGGTGTGGTTGTACAGTTACCACAGAAGTATGATCCATAGCCTCCCCTCACTAGACACCATCTTCAAAGAGGTAGAGATATGTCCTAGGCCATTTCTAGTGGGAAATCTTGTACTGCCCAGTTCCTGTCTTCCCTAGTATCTTTCCTTCCAATTTTTCACATTTACTACATACAGTCTTACCCACCACCCTGGCTGTGACAGTATACTCATTGAGACTGCCCAGGCGACTAGCTGTTGCAGCTGATGCAACACGCAGTTATTACTGATGTCATGGCACGCGCATCGATGCCATGAGTAGCTAGCTAAGCGATTAGCCTAATGGGCACCACTGCCAAGGGCAGAGCACAAGAATCTGGGGTCTTCTTGCAACATGTACAGTGGTAGAATTTGTAATCGTGACCACGTTCTCTAATCTTCGGGGGTGTTTGGTCAACTGTCCAAGCCAGTTTTGAGGTTTATTAGGAAAATAATAGTCTAGTGTGCTTAGGTAAATAAAAAAAATATGGTTAAATTACCATTACAGAACTTATGCATTCGTTGCGCAGAATTGCAAGTAAGTGATCACACAATGAATCTGATGAACAACATAGAACTGCACCACTCACCCTGTGCACCCAGTCCTTGCGATCGGTGTCACCCATGCATCGGTCGAGGGCATTGGGTGTGAGGACGAGTAAAAAATGCTTGGCCTGCCGTATGCTGTTGAGCAGGTTGTTGTCGAATTTCCCCGCCTCCAGGCGTTCCACGTCGATGAATACTGAGAAGCCTCGGAGTTGCAGGTGGACCTTCAAGAGACTAAAGGAGGGGGAAAAAAAATTCACAGTTCAGCCGCAGGCACTCAACATGGCATATGTGGTTCCACGAAATTGAATGCAAAAATTATGGCCCAAAATTACTGTCATAGACACCATCATGATCACTTTTCCCACTAAGAAGGGAAAGGTACTGAACAGAAGAGCAGACAAAAAGTGATATACAATAAAATTTGTGTTTACAGCCTTTAGGTGGGGAGGACTTAAGCTGCCCGCACGACCTCAAACATCCACTGCAGGACAAAGTGCTATTATATTTACCTCCAGTTAGCCCTGTTCTGTGCCAGCTTTGCCACACGAGCATCATAATATGGTCCGCCTACTGGACTCATTTGCTCACTGCTATGTTTACCTCCACATACTCGCCCATGTCTTTGTACAACTGGTCTTAAACTACACGCGACATCATGCAAGCCTTTTTTTTTTATGGTTTCTCAGCTGAAACAATTGGGTCGGCGAACACTGGGGCATTTTCAGAACAGAATACCAATGGGCAATTAGTCATTTCATCCTAAAGCACGCACGCTCACCTAGCAAGCTGAGATCCGTTGGAGCGTCGGTAGCTGACAAACACGTCCAGGCTCTTGTTCCGTTCGATTTCGTCCACTTCGTCCGCGCTCTGGTTCAAACCTGGAAATATAGACAGAACAATGCATGCCTCAGTCCCAGTGTCAGATTACCATGAAAGAAAAAAAAGGTGGAAAAAAAAAAAAGAGATATTTGACCAGCAGAAGCAAGCGGCGTTTCAAATTGAGCACAACAACACTATAGAGATTCCAGGATATTTCATTATTCCTGCACAGTGCCCCGTGATTTGTGCAGTGGACCAAATAATTCGATCTCGAAGAGAATCGATAACTTGTGGAACTTGAATTAAAAGCATCAGGTCGATTTGGTTTGGTTTGAGTTTATGGACTTTAATGCCCCAAAGAGACTCGAGCTATGAAGGACACCGTAGTGGAGAGATCCGGATAATTTCAACCACTTTGGGCTCTTCAACATGCACTGACGTCGCACAGTACACAGGTCTCTAGCATTTCGTCTCCATCGATATGTGTCCGTCGCGGCCAGGATCGAACCCGCGTTTTTCGGTTCAGCAGCCGAGCACCATAACCATCGAGCCACCACGGCGGCTACAGCGTCAGTTCGAATGAACCGGAGGTTCGCATTAAGCGAGTTCTGATTCACGGGATTTCACTCTAGTTAACGTAATGAATGCGATAAGGCCTTCAAGTGCACTGCTGCGATGCGCGTGTCATTTGTCGCACTTCTCTACGGACAGCTCCCACCTACGTTATCTTCGCCACACGTGCACCCTTCCATCGGCATCGGGCACACCATTATCACCACCAAATAACAACACAAGCACTGCTATCAGTGCAACCGCGTAAACAATTTGCACCTGTCTGCTGTATACGATGCTTCTTGACGTTTTCAACAGTTCTGTCTTCTCCCACATACTGATAAATCCTGGCCGCGGTCTCATCACGCGGTGGTAGCCATAGAGTTTCTTACTATTAACTAGAGGGAAAGCTGACGGCGCTGCACCTGAACCTCCATGGGCGCGCAAAGCATCTTGGGGGCGATGAGCTACTTGGTGCAGGACAGTAGGTTTTTTTCAGGAACACAGAGTGGCGTTACTGAGACGTTCAATTCCGTGTGCACGACGCGCGCAGACGACTTTGGCGTAAAAGTAGTGTGCAAATGCTATAGTAGCGAGAACACAACAGCACACGACGCCAATAAAAGATTTTTGTTTTCCTAAATACTGTGGAAAAACATTTCAAATTGTTGAAGCGACAACATTTTTTTCAAGAACATATTTCTTTTTAAAAGTGCGCCTGTTAAGCACAAAATATTTGATTTTGTAGTCTGCAATGCTTGGCCAATAGGAGAGCAAGCCATTGCTTATTTTGAGCAAAATTTGCATGCACATGTTTTTCTGCTCATTGTTGCAATTTATAGACATGATATTGAATGATAGGACATTCTTGATTATCGAACAATGTTTGTTTTTTCATTATTTTTTGGCCAAATGTTGTAGTTCTGCAGTCGGTAGCTCTCCGCCCCATGATGCTTAGAGCGCCCATGGTGGTACAGGTAGTCTCGACGAAGCTCCATGCAAACTCTGATAGGCGGGGCGCCAGCTTTCCCTCTAGTTAGTAAGAAACTCTATGGTGGAAACTCTATGGTGGTAGCGGCCCGACAGCGCAAGACGTGCTTGGTTTCACCGCGGGAGAAGGACCCGTTCACGTATGTACTTCCGCCAGGGCGCCGGAATGCACGTTTCGCAAACCCCGACTAATTTACGCCTTGTCGGGTCTTCCATCGGCGAGGGGACAGGTGACCGCATAATTTAAGCCGCGTCTACGTGCCCCTCGCGGCGTTCAGCGCCACCACGCACGTGACTCGGGCACGTTCTCACGGCGGTGACGTCATCGTTAGGCGCGTAGACAGACGCGCTATCTCCGCCTCGTTTTCCCCCCGAGCGAAGTCAACGGACTTCCCCGCGTGTCGTAGCCGAAAAGGAATGCGCTCGGTTAAATAAAAAAAAAAAACTAAACTGAGAAAGGAAAACGCAAATGAAAGAAAGCATTGTTTTGCACCTGCGTACACGGAGGGGAACACGCCCGTGCACGCCGCCCGCACGTTCTTTAGAGGCGCCTTTTACGAGCCCATAAAACAGCGAAGGCCGCTCGCACGACGGGCGCTCCCGCGGAGACATCGCAAACTGTGCCCAGATAACAGGGTCGCCCAGTTATTCTTTCTTTATACTTCCAGAGCATTGGTTTTATGTTAATTTTGACGGCACTTATGTTTCAAACCCTTTCTTCGTTCAAATGGTGCGCGGAACGCCAGCCGACCACATATGCGCCGCGCAACGCTACATCGGCGCACGTATCCTGTACACGCGAGTGTTTAGGCTCGTCCCGCATTTTTTTAAAACTTTATTGCTAGAGTAGCTGTCACGCACGATCGTGGCTCACTTCATGCCTTTATCACGACGCAAAAGCAGTCATCTTCCTTAACAACAAACGGGTAAATGTATAGGAAGCCTTAACGTCTTACTATTATGCAGGGTTCTTGATACTGTGGACTACCATGCGGAATTGACCTTTTGCTTCTAAACGACTTTTTTTTTTCATTCAGTATTCAGCAACTCCTGTACGCAAGGACAAGAAAAAAAATTGGAGGGCACACTTAAGCTCCGCCTCAAGGGTATGACGCGGTAACGTAGTGGGTTAATTCACATATGCAGAAGGTCATTCTCTACACAGATCCCTTGGAGTCCCATATCCCTCCTGGCGCAGTGGTGCAGGAGTTAAGCGATGCGCCACTGCCCTGCGATGGCAGGTGCTCCCAGCGGCGACCAGTCATTAATTTAACTGCCACTTGCCACGGTGGGCAGTTTGCTCACTATCTGGTGGACAGGTTGTGATGACGCCGCAAGTTCACGTGACTAGCTAGGTAGCCCACCTGCCACCTAGGTTGCTCTCTGGGCACCACCTGCCACAGCCATGCTCGTGATTTTTCGCTCACTTCGCCGATACCGAAGTTTCTGGACAACGGAATCTTGAACGCTATATCGCGTTAAAAACGCGGAAAGTATATTGAGCCCAGCCCGCTGAAACCCTGCCTGGGTGCCGTTTTCTGAACACACAATAATAAGAAGCAGCGAGATTATACAAGGACGAATACAAGACAACAGGACTGGCGCTGGCCTCGTGTTCGTCCTTGTCTATTCGCGCTGCTTCTTAATATTGCGCATTCTGACCAACAAGCCCAAATCAAGACTAGTTTTGAATACACGGCAAGTTTTGCAACTGATGCGATCAAAGAACATCCTGACAGCACCCTCCGTTACCCAGCCATGGGGAACCTGCGCTGCCAAGGTGGCACTGCAATTGTTCCATTCGGTGACTCAAAACTGCTTTTGTCAGCCGCTTGGGCCGCTGCAAGCGCGAGAACACATTCTGCGCGATTAGATACCCGCGTTTGGCTGACAGCATTCATTGCCTAGCTTCTATCGGCGTAGCCCAGATAGCTGACGCACGGCACGTGCGCCCTCGACAGAGCGCGGAGGCTCACGCCAATAAGCGCCTGAAGGTGGCGCGGAAAAGTACTAAGAGTACTATCCAAAACTGCTTGCTCTTCTCGCTAGGCAGTGTGTTATGGCGCTGCAATCGGCACCGCAAACTTCAGCACTAATTCCCCATAGTCACAGCGCCGAACATATGCGGCCTTGCCATCATCAGTCGGGAGAAAATGTTCGTGGCAGCACCTTGGCGTGGCGGGAGCAGCCACGGCAAGTCCAGACCGCGGGACAGGCAGGGAGGAGGCACAGGTTGGCCGTAGTGCAGCGGTTCCGCAAAATGCCCCAATCGGTAAGCACCGCGCACTCGCATCCCGAAATAGCGCGCGCGCCATTCGCGCAGAGACCCGGAGCGAGGGCTCGGTATGCGCGGAGACATGACGGAGCAGTGGCCCAGAGCCAAATTTAGCCCCGGAGATAAGCGCCACGTGGCAATTTTTAGCCGGGGAATCCCGCGCCACTCGTGGAAGCCCGCGGGGCAGCCAGCTGGGACGGGGCCTCAGCCCGCGCACTTCGAATGAGGCCCGCGGGCCCACCGCCGCGGACCTCGGTCCAAATAGAGTGCGGAGCGCGGGCTGCTGCCACCGTCGCTGCTGTTGCTGCTTCTCCTTGGCTGGCTGGCAAGGCGGTGGCGGCCACGCCGCGCCTGTTTTCAAGAGCGGCCTTGTTTACCGCACTAGGCGCCCCGTGTATATACCGTGCCGCTCTCTACACTAGAGCACAACGAGGTGTTGCGAGCGACAGTTCGGGGGCGAGAGCTGCAGAGGCTCGTTCTTGACGATAAAGTGAGAAACGTTTGCAGCATTCTGTCACCGGGGTTTTCGTTCAATGGGAGCGGCTCCGTTCGAGTTGTAGACATCTCGGCATGCAACGGGCTACCGAGGGTATAAGCGAGCGTCATCACCGTATACAGTAGAACCTCGTTATAACGAAATAACGGATATAACGAAGCAACGACTATAGCTAAGTAATTGAATTACCAGCCGGAGAATTGCGTTCTCTGCAGCGCAACGGCCTCATTCCAGTGCTGTCGTATCCCCATCCTACATTTCGATGGAGGCGGAATGGAAAACGCGCCCATGTGCTGTGTGAAAAATCAGTTTTCGTGTTGAGAGCAGTCCAAGACGAAGCAAAATGGGTAGCAACTCAGCGCAGTCTGTCTACGACAGAGCACACCAGTCCAGCGAGCGAACTGCATACACGTCACAGCGTGACAACTAGATGCGTTTACGTGCACCGTATAGGGGGATTCGCAAGTCGGACTAGAGCTGTGAACGAACCCAGTGAGCGTGCTCTGCTATTCTAGAATTTATAAACCTGTGCTCCTTTAGACGCAATGTCAGTTCGTATATGTCGCCATTTGACGGAAACGAATGGTATTCCTGTCACTGAGCTGCCACTGCCGACGTTTAGGGCAGGTATGAGCATAGAGCTCATCACTGACGCACATTTGCCGGTTGCTAACATTAGACTGAGCCACTTGCTTCACAGACTAGCATCTGAACAGAGTGAGTCATACACAGCTTGCTACAACTGAACTGAGCAGACAGAGCGCATGGCTCAATGTCACTCGGTCTTTCGTAACTTCGTAAAAAATGAATAAATAAAGAACTGCACACCGATTATCTGCAATGATATCTGGCGAGAGTGATTTCGCGTACAGTAAGTAGCGTCACCACGTGCGCGTGGTCTTACGCAAGCACGGCACAGGTGGCCGTCAGTGCCAAGAACGCAGATTGAATCGGTAGGTTGCTTTCCTCGCTGGCCCGGTGCTATCTTTTCAGCGCTAAGATTAATTTTTTTTATTCTTGCGTTGCTATTTATAACCAGCCGAGTTTCTTTTTCGAGTCGGCCGCGAACTGCTTCGCGCTATACAGCTGGTGCCTGTCTACCCGGCTGCTCCAGTGGCGCGAATGCCAAGGGGCCTGACGTCATCCTCTCCTCTCCCGTTGCCAGCGGACAATTTGTCATGAGGACGGGCACAGGTCGCTCTAATTGAACCAAAGCCCTAGTTCTGTGAAGAGGGTGCTATTCTGCAATGAGAGGTGGTAAAGAGATGGCACGCAGGCGGTAATCCGCCATCGAACGCCTTTCAATGTCAGACCTATATTTGTAGGCTTAAAGGGTAGCAAAGAACTGCTGTAAATATTTTTGTTTCATGGATTCGTTCAGCAGTTTATTAGTGACAAGGACCAGGTCGGTTATCGAAAGACCTAAATGAGAATTTCGGTATTAAAAATAAGTTGGAGGTTTAATACATGTCATGAAATAATTACCTTTAAGATAGCCCTTAGTTCTGACCGAAAATTTACGCACGCGACCTCCTTGGCGCCAAAGCAACGATAATTCGAGTACTTAGCAATATTTCGACACAAAGTAGAAAGTAGTAAACTTAGCGTGCCAGACGAAAATTCGTTAAAGTGTGCACTTTCGGATTGCTCAGTTCAGCAGCTCGACAAGCGTACAAATGGACGAATCGGTGCAGACTAGTTCCCTGCCGTTGTCCTTGAAACGCGGTAGTAAATTCAATGTCGCACACCTGTCCTTTCCCTCCCGCGTTTTAGAGGACTTCCTCGTTTTCGAAACCGCGTTGAAAAAGAAGGCGCTGCCC
Organism: Amblyomma americanum; assembly: GCF_052857255.1. Taxonomy (NCBI): domain Eukaryota; kingdom Metazoa; phylum Arthropoda; class Arachnida; order Ixodida; family Ixodidae; genus Amblyomma; species Amblyomma americanum. The sequence continues at coordinate 32,128,709 of NC_135498.1, read as the reverse complement.
GCCAGAGAGAGAGAGAGAGAGAATAAGCACGGAGCTCTCTTGCCAAGAATGACAAGTCGGGCTTTCCGCAACGCATGCATGGTAAGAAACGAATGCCCCTCGACGCGGCAACGACGGATAGAAGTTGCGATGGGCGATAAGATCGGGAGACTTAGCGATAAGAAGCATATGTTGGGCACTTCACCTGGCATGCAATATAAACCAGTCAGGCGATGGGCATTACATGCACGTAAGGAGAGTATAAAAGAAAGTTTTCCGAGTTACTTTTACGCATCAATAATCGGGTAAGGTGGCTGTGCTCTGCACAATTTTCTTACATTCATGCCACGGCGACAGGCGGTCTGAAATCCGCGGCTTGAATAGAGAGTTATAGCATAGTGCGATCCGCGATCGTGATCCGCTTCCGCGGGGTACTACAACATGCGCGCTGATTGGTCCTGACGCGACAGGCGCGCACGCAGCTGACGGGAACGTGGCGCCATCTGACGGCCCACACGGCGTTCTGCGCACGCGCAGTGGCGTCCCGCAAAAGGCAATCATTTCACAATGGTAGAACAGAACGGCGAATGCTACTCACAGCGGATGGCCTGTCCTATGCGTAACCGGTGGATGGAGTTGTCGATGCCGCACTCCTTGAAGAGCTGGTCGTCGTTGAGCAGCTTGAGCGAGTCCTTGTCGACGCCGCTCTGCAGCATGCGGTACGTGTACTGGCTGAAGTCGGTGCCGAGGCTCTGCAGGATCTGGTTCACGTTGGTGGTGTCCACCGACGAATAGTCGGCCATGCGCTTGAGTTGGGACAGCTCGCGTAGGAACCGGCGCCGCAGGATGCCGTTCTTGATGCCTATGTCCTCCTTCAACATGGGCTCATCCAGCTGCAGCAGCAGGTCGCCGTCCACTCGACTGTTGACGAACTCCGAAGCGTAGTTGGTGAAACCGATCTGCGATCCGGCACGGCGCGGAGACAAGAAAATTATGTTCACCGCATACCTGGGGACCTCCGCACTGCTACATGACATCTTGACGGAAACTTTGACAGCGACTTAAATTGAACGCTACACTGCCGGCTAACTCCTACGCGAAACAAGCATGCAAACACGACGCGCAAAATCATGGCAAGCAGGCACCTGTCCCGAACTTATAGCCAGTGATAGTCTTGTCTGTTGCCACTTAAGAAACGCAATGTTCACATGCCTGAACGACATAAACCGTTGCATTCACAAGTCTGCTCATCGCATCGATTGGGTGCGCAGAAATGAAATGGGCGCCACAATCGCATCCAACAGGGAGGGCCCTTCTCAGGCCGCAGGCGTCCCTAAATCCACATATTGCGAAGCTGCCAGTCAGATATGCTGTTAAATCTGATAACTATCAAAGATGAATCGTAGGAGCGGCGCGATAATTATGATCTGCATAACGCTTTCAAGTTACCTTCTCTATCACTCAGAAGCCGAAGAGTCGGCCACATGCGATTATGCACAGTAAATGCCGAATCAGTGTTCCCACCTGCTTGACCCACTCCTTCACGTCCTCCACAGTCCAGAGAGGAACCTGCTGGGACAGCTTGTGGGGCACCTCTTCGCCAATCAGCTGTAGCGCTTGGGCCGCGAACTTGGACGCGATGGCATTTGGAGAGCTGGCGACTTTGCGCAAGGCCTCCAAAGCTCCGATCTCTGCGAACACCTGCAGTGACGAAACGCAGTGCTTGCTGAAGGGCATTCGAAACGCTGCCGTCATATTCTTGGTTCAAGGGACGACAACGCATGCGATAAGAAAGCACTACGTATTCGAGTGCTCACTTACCGACGTGTTCCCTTGGCGTTTCTTGATGCCGGCCTCCATGGCGAAGTGGAAGGCAGCCAGGCTGCGGGCCTCTTCCCTGTTGCTATCCAGCACGGGAACGAAGCGGAGCAGCCAGTCTTTGGACTGTCCGTGGACGTGAGCCACGTGACTCTTGGCGAACTCTTCGGGATGGTGGCTGGTCACAAAAGGCTCGACCAGATCCAGCGTGCCCGATTTCATGACGGCCGCCTCGATCTCCTTGTTGGCCACAAGCGCCGCGATGGCCAGGCAGGCGTAATACTTGATGTTGTCGTCCAGGTTGAAGGCCAGCGGGAACAGCCACATGGGAGCCTTGTGCTTGATCATGGCCTGGTGGTTCTCGGGCCCGCCGTACAAACTCAGGTTGGCCAGGGCCGAAGCGCAGTGCCGCAGCGTTTCCACGTCGCTCGTACGGCAGTCGTACAGGATGGACTTGAGCGCCCCGAGGCGAATCAACTCGCTGCACGTGGTTTCCGAGTGCTTGAACAGGTGACACAGGATGCCCGTGCCCACTCGAGAGTAGGAAACCTGGTTGTTGAAACTGCACGCGCACGCCACCTGGACCACGGCCTCGAGTCCGTGCTCGACCACGTACGACCTGTTCTCCGTAGATAAACACTGTTCCAGAAGCTTAGCACTGGCAAACTGCAGCTCCTCGCTGCCCGACGAGCAGTTCTTGAGGATGATGTCCAGTCCGCCGTTCGTCCTGAGGATATTGCACATTGTGAATCCCAGGTCGTGCCCGTAAGTAGGGACCGCCCACGCTTTGCGAATGATGACCGACATGTTGCCCAGAAGGTCTAAGGCTTCTTCTTCGGCAGCGGACTTCAGCTGCTCGACGCACAGGGCCATGCGGCTAGCGAACCGCGAGATAGCCTTCTCAACTTCCGACTGAGCCAATGGCGATCGTAGCCCGTCCAGTTCCTCGACGAGTCCTTGGCTCACGGCGAGCCGCTGGTTTGAAGGAAGCGGCGGCAGGCTGCTATTGAACATCTCCTGACTCGGCGATGTCACAATGGGCGACGCACAAGAACTGCCACCGCTGCTGTAGTCCATGTGCTTGACTGACTGATGCGAGGCGGACGTTTTGGAGACTCCCTTGGAGCTGATGAACACTTTGGAGCTGGCGGATGAAGCGGCGCTCTTCTCCTGCTGGAGCACGCCTTGGGTGTACAGCTGGCGCTCTTCCTTCTTCGCCATGGAGATCTGTTCGGCCGTGTAGTCATCCGTGGACATCTTCGCCGCTGATGCCGAGGCGGTCTTCTGCTGCTGGTGCAGCGTATCGCCCACCTTGAGCTGCTTCTGGTCTTGCTTCGTGGCAGCCATTTTCTCGGCGGAGAATCCCTCGCCTTCCATACGTGCCTTCATGGCCTGCAAGAAAGCCAAGACCGAAACGATGACGCGATGGTCTCCCTTGTAACAGCCTACATTGGCTAGGCGCTACGCATGAGCCCGAGGACTGGTTTCGCGCACGATTGCGCATTAGCCTAAATCGAACCATGTCAAAGCCATCACTCGCTTTCAATAGGCTGTATGCCCTGCCTGCATTTTTACGACTCCACTTAAAATTTTAAGCTCTTGTAAGCTTTCACTGATCGCCTCCTTCGCTCAGTATGTCTAGCAGTTATAGCGCAACGGCTTTGTTCAATTTAACTAACACTCTCGAACTATAAGCCAAATCAACGATAGAGGAAAACCCAGTGATGTTCCATGCCATAACCGAAAACTTCCTCAATCAGACCCCAAAATCTCTATTTGAGTCCTTTTTTTCCCTGCAATAGTCTGAAAACTCCGTAAATTAGGGGAAAAAAGTGAGACAGGATTCTTAAAATTCCCTGAAACTTGTTAAAAATTTATTTTTTACCCTGAAAATTCCACGAAAAAGGAAGACTTCCCCGTCTATGTCACCGCTGGCAGAAGCACTGGCTAAACATTTTGTTTCTAGCATGCGGTTGCTGAGCCCTTGCAAAGGTTGTACGGAATGGGTCGAAAGGGGGCCGCGAAGGTCCTCCCCGCACCTGCGAGTGCTGCTTCTCCTGGAACGTGATGTCCCCCGCCTGGATCCTCTTCAGCTCCTTGTTCGTGGTGGCCGACTTCTCGGCCGTCACGCCGTCGGCCACCAGCTTGCTCTTGGCCGACGAGGTGACGCGCTTCTGCTCGAAGCGCACCTCGGACGGCGTCGACTCGCGCACGCGGCCCCCGTCCTCGGGGACCTCGGGCACCCCGCAGTCGACGCTGAAGCCCCTCTGCGACGAGATCGTCTTCAGCCTGGAGTCACTGCTCGAGCTGACGCTCACGCTGCGGCTGTAGTTGGTGCTGCGGTTCTCCTGCTGGAAGAGCTGCTGCTGCTCTTCCTTCTGCTGCTGCGTCTGCTGCTGCGAGCTCGCCAGCGAGTGGTGCAGCATCTGCGACTTCTTGTTCAGCAGTGACCCTGAGCTAGAGGAGGACGACGTCGTGGAACTCTTCACCACCTGCACGTCAGAGGCCCGAAAGGAAGGCGGGTTGGGAACGTGTGTGCATCGACCGCTTTACTTAACGACCGATAAAACGCAGAGTCGGAAGAAAGCTTCATATTTTGCATAGAGCACACATTTCTTTTTTTATATATACGGGCCATCTATACTTTCGCTAAATGGGCGCACGTGGGTTGAACCTTGAGTTGGTAATCTTAATGAGTAAATTACCCGATACATGTCCTCAACAAAACTAACTTCCCGCTCTGATACAGCACCAAAGTCAGTAGCTATAGACTAAACATTAACTACGCCTATAGCGCACTCTTAGGGGCAGGGAATGATGCCGAAGTTCCGGTCTATATTTTGATCACTATTTATACGTAATGCTTAATGCTGCCAAAGGAGGCATAAACACATCTCAAACTCAAAGCGTAGTAACCTGATGCAGTTAACAATGGGAGGAGACTTTTAAACGAGGCACCGGAGGTCGTGAGATTAGCAATTAGAAGGGACTGAAACCTCGGTGAACATCTTGGTGAGTTGTAACTGCAACAATTCCGCACGTTTTGAAGAGGGAATCTGTTTCCGGTGCCAACCATAACCATTCGGTACTTGTGGCGATGGAAACCTGCTCCAGGACTTGAGCAGCGCGTGGTGTGCCTCTGTTAGGGAGCGCCCTATAGAGAACCGTTCACTCCCTCTTTACTCCTTTATAGGGCAACTCCTAATTACACGAATTGGCAAACATATCGCGAACACATTGTTTTGGCGCTATACGACGAGAACTTTATCCATATTAGTAGCCCACAACTGCGGCCCCCACTGGTTCCTCACCAGGTCATCCTTAACTGAACAAAGCTGACAACGAAACACAGTTTACGGCGCATGAAGTTCAGTTGAACCATGCGCGCATGTAAGTACAAGGTTGGTCAAACGTTCCCAGGCCACAGGGACTGCTTTTCATCGGCATATCCTGGCACCCAAGATTCCGATAAAGCTATCAAGGTTCTATAAGACTCTCGAGACTAAGTGTCTCTAGAGGCTAAGTGTCTCTAGAGGCTAAGACTCTAGAGGCTAAGACTCTAGAGGCTAAGACTCTAGAGGCTAAGACTCTAGAGGCTAAGACTCTAGAGGCTAAGACTCTAGAGACTAAGACTCTAGAGACTAAGACTCTAGAGACTAAGACTCTAGAGACTAAGACTCTCTAGAGACTAAGACTCTCTAGAGACAAAGACTCTCTAGAGACAAAGACTCTCTAGAGACAAAGACTCTCTAGAGACAAAGACTCTCTAGAGACAAAGACTCTCTAGAGACAAAGACTCTCTAGAGACAAAGACTCTCTAGAGACAAAGACTCTCTGGAGACAAAGACTCTCTAGAGACTAAGTTAGAACGATACTTCCACCATCTACAGATATTTTGAGCTTCGGTTGTGCCGTAACTGCCCCACTATACTGCTCACAAGCAGACCCTGTGGCCTGGGAACTTTTGACCGGCCCTGTACGTTCGCAGCACGCCGTCTTACCTGGGAGCTGCTGGAGTGCTTCTCCGAAGCGCTGTAAGAGGAGGAGGAGACTGTGTTCATCTTGTCGCTCAGCTGCGACGCCTTGGCCAGGTTCTCGACCACGCTGCTGATGTCGGCGCCGGTGCCTGCGCCGTTGGACGAGTTCATGGGCGCGCTCTTGGGAGGCGTCGGCGGTCGCTCCGGCGATATGTCCGCCATCTGCACAGACGCAACGAAAAAGGCGAACGTCAACACCTATGGCACCTTCTTCGGCAGGCGCATGCGCCATGTGATGGCAACGAATGGCTTAATACTTTGCACCTGTTCCTATTTTCCACTCAAATCGTTAGGCCTTGTTCTCAAGCTAAGCGATTGCATTGAGTGCCGGTGGCCGACCGAATGACTGTGCACACCGCTCGTTCTTTTAGTCTAGAGATTAAGATCACTGAACATTATGTGACGAACTGAAATAAAAGCGCAGCGTCAGGACGGCGCATATCAACCGTAGAAGCGCAAGGGCTATCAACTTCCATTGTCTCGCCCGTCTGCATCAATCATGTTAATCACCAACGGACTGATTGAGAGCAGTCACTAATGCCAACAGTCCCAGATTCCTTACAAAGAACATGAGGAGGCTAAGTACGTCAGTGAAGTGAAGAACATATGTGCATGCATGGAGTTGAACGTCCCGAAGCGACAATGCATGGGTTACAAAGAACGCCGTAATGGAGAGCTCCGGGTGTATGTAGACTACTTATGGTTACTTAACATGCGCTGACATCGAACAGCGCAAGGAGTTTTAGCATTTCGTCTCGATGAACCGAACCACCACGGCGAAACAACCCAGGCGTCGTTGCTTGTTAACTTCCATACTTGCATGTTGAATTCCATTCAAAGTCGTGTGTTATAATTGTTTTATAATTCAGTCGTCAGCTGATGTGCAACTACGGCATTTGTATGCATACTTGCGGCTGGCGTCAAAGCCGGCTGCTTTCATATCCCGCACATCAAGAGGCCTGCCTTAGCTTGTTCGGAAGCAATATATAACGCCGGTTTCCTTGACCGCTTTGTGACTGTGAAGGACCATTACAAATGCACCACGCCAAAGGTTTCGGACATGACCAGCAGTAGTACATACACCCTAGAGCTGAAAATATCGTCACGCAGTTGTAACCAAACCAAACAAAGCACGATCTGTGCCCTGCTTTTCAAAAACGCCCGTTCATAATTAGAATGAAAACGCAGATGGGAATCATGCCGAGCAGAGCAGCTGGAAGAGTTTAAAAAAAAAAAGGCGTACAGGTCGCTAAAAGCCTAGTTCGCGCCAAGTTTCTGGTTCACTCACGTCAAATCGCGCCTCTTCGGCTCAGTACATAAAACGACGCGAAAAAAAACCCGTACGGCGAACCTTTTTAACATGGGCGCCACGTTGACGATGCGACGGGAATGGCCTCCTGCGACGCAGTACGTGCGGCGCCGTGCACTGACGTCCAAACATCGTCGGCTGTCTCCGAGACGCCCCGTATAGATTTAATCGTCCAGCTCACGCAGCGTACGACATATCTGACGCCTGCGAACAAGGCGTGTGCCCGCGCTGGCTCTTTCGGCGTGCTTTTCTGTCAGTGCGCGAACCATTTATCAAGAGTCGCGCACGAGGCCAGAAACTTCAGCGAAAACGTTAATGCCCGATTCGCGAAAGTCCGCAGCCCGACAGGAATTTTTCCTCACTCCGACGCCGGAGGGACTCTCGGGCACTTAATTTAGTATATGCGCATGCTTCGCATGCTGTCACGTTTGCGAACTTGTTAGAAAACAAGCTTTGACCTACACAGATAGCCGCGAGATGAAAAAAAAAAATTAAACACTACACTGCCTGCTCCAAGGATTCTCTGGAAACGGTGTAATCCCTCACGGCTTTGGCTGTACGTGAGAACACGATGTACGTACAACGTTCGAAATGCTAAACATGGAGCATGGTGCACACCAAAGCCTCAGGGCGGTTCTCAGTATAGCGGTTCACGAGTGCAGATGCATTTATTCACTGTGTACGCCCCGACAGTGTACGAAAGCTGCGGACGTATATACGTGGGTAAAGGTGTTGCGAAACGATGGCGACCTTTTGCCGCGGGGCCGCCTTCGTAACGAGATGGTAGTCCGAGAAGTCCCAGCGCGATACCAGAAACTGTGCCGACGAAGTTGCCATCTTGCGTGCAATGGCAGTAAGGATCATATATACACTCGGTGGCCCGCCCGACGTGATGTTTTTGCGTACGGTTGTGGCGCCTTGCGTCGATATGAAAAAAAAAATATTTTGTATGCCACTGGTTCTCTGAACTCACGCTTGGTTACGCCATCAGCACCGAAAGCGGTTCCTTTCTCTGTCGTTACGTAATAGTTAGATCCATGCATTTAAAAGTCCAAAATACAGGCTAATACAGAGTACTGACCACCGGTAAATGCCTGACTGGGCGGGGTTAAGAAAGCTCAGGCCCCTCCGCCCATCATTCCGGGAAAGCCGGCAAGTTCGTCTTGGCAAAGAGGCCAACTTTGCGACAGGTCTTCTCAGAAAGCGCTTAAGACACAGCTGTTAGCTGCATTCGGCAGTTCTTCGTCTTTAAGCTACTCTTTCTCAGAATGGGTGAAAGATAGGGCCACTTCGTGAGACCGGAGAACGTATGCTGACCTTCGATTAGACGTCTTCCCACCGCATCTCTTGTTTTCAAGTTCACAGCAAATGGGGGGGATAAGCTTTGCTGTCGCACCAACGCGGGGAATCGAGAACAAAGGGTGCAGGTGTAAGCACTCGCAAAGGGAACTGAGTAACCTGCTACTTTTTTTTCTTATCAGTGGTCCATTTCCTCTTCACCAATACCTATCGCTATTACTGATTTGTAATCATGAAAGGGATAAGGAGGAAACGCAGACGGCGAGGATCGATCCTGAAGTCCCGTTCATAAGTTCGCCGCCTGAACTGGTACACCGTGAAGGAATTCGTTATTGTTCTAAGCCTGAGAACCGCAAAAGGTGTACAGTGTTGCGATACATTACATGTTTATTGCATCACTTCTAAGATTAACCCTAGGGCTTTTTTTTCGCACCTGCGATTTTAGAGTAGGTTACATCTAATACAGGTGACAGTCATCGCTAGCTTTGTGCTCCTTATATGTGGATTCGCTCGGCAGTCAGTGATTTATCAGTTTTCGGTGGAAACGCACACTTTGTCGCAATATTATCATTTCTCACCAATGATAAGGCGAACTTTTTTTCGTTATAATTTATGAGCAATACCGAAACGGTGTGCGGTACGTGAAATAAGCGGCCAATTGCTTCACTTCCCGGAAGCAGTGAAAAAAAAAAATGCTGCTACCTGCGGCGAAGCAAGGAAATGATGAAGCCTGCAACTTAGAGGTCATAATAGCTCACACGGCGCATCCGCTGCTAGTTAAAAAACAAACTAAAGCTGATTTTTTTTTTTGTTGCGCAATAGCACAGCTACTGACGTAGGAGCGCAAAAGCGTCAGCAAAAAAGTACAAAAAGAAATCTTGCAGTGCAGCGAATTGCAGCGTCAAATACGTAATATGCAACTGCAAGTGATGACGCAATCATACCAGAGAACAACAATGCCTCAGGACGTAGGCAGAGGCGTACGGGAGCTGTCCGAGGTAAACGGAAGACAGCAGTAGTAAAAAAAAAAAGTTAATATCATCGTCTTCATTACATGCACCCTTGAACAGACATATGCAGCCTAATTGTGACTGCGCATTACACAGTGCGCCAATAAATCTCGGCCGCTACACTTAAGGTTTAAAGAAAAATATTTTCGACAGGGTCGCCTTTCATTTACTTTTGGCAGCAGGTGTACTGTAAATCAAAAACACGAACACGGCTGCAGCTGTATTCGCGCGCTAAGTAAAAACACTGCTTAGGGGAAGTTCTCAGTGACCTCAAGACATGACCGCAGCGGTGGCCCAGTCGTTCGGGCATCCGCCTCGCATGCGGGAGGTGCGGGGTTCGATCCCCAGTACCGCATCGGTGATACAACGGGCACAAGCTTTCCCCTGGTTTGGTGCTCGGCTTCTTTAGTGTGAAATGGGGCCTTGACCCCCCACCTTGAGTAGAAGCAAAAACCGTGCGCCATGGTGCGCTTTGGCCACAGCTGCCCTTGCGCCATAAAAATGCATCATCAACTTCAAGACAGAATGTTCTTCATAAGCAGCTGTTATGTACTGGAGTCAATTAGCCAGCCGTACTTCTAACTTGACATGTATTGCACGCCATGCGAGTAAGCCCGTTCCCAGGTGGTGAGGGTTCAGCGGCATGTTACTGAAAAGCAAGCTGCAGAGAACGTTCCTGGAAGTCCTCTCCACATTCGACTAACGATAAAAATTGTATTTCGTGCAGAGTCCCCACATTCCAGGCAACTGTTCAAAAATTGCGTCCACGTCATCGCAGGCCTTGACCAACGGACACTCCGTAACCGACTTCATCGAAATAAACGAAAAAGGCGCGAATAATCGAGGAACCGAACTGTGCCGCTGGCTCGTTCTCAACGGCAGGCTCAGCCATTCATACTGGCAGGTCGCCGTCGCATGGTGAAACCACGACCACTCTGTGCAGACGAAACAGATAAGGTCGAAGCAAGTAGCGCGGTCCCCACATTCAAACTATTGCCCCATCGCGCAGAACGAACCCATGTATCGATAAAAAAACTCTAGAACAGCGCAGTTACTGTGTTTGACCATTCATGAGCCTTTCTCATCGTTGAACACGCTCGCTTTGATTGGCACGAATAGATTAGACGGCTGATTTTCTTTTCATTGCACAAGAATCACGAAAAGGAAGTCGTGCTGTACGATTCGGTGCAACTAGTTCGTATTTCACCTTAAGTTAGTTACGATAGGCATTCCATCGACATCTGGCGAGGCGCCGGGACAAGACGCCCTGAACGGAATCCGAACTGTCATTCATTGCTTTCGGATTCCGAGCCACAGATCCTACGTTTTCTGGCCTACGTAACACGCGTACAGAGCCTTCGTTAGAAAGTGTACCTGGTCTGCGCGAATAACACCGCGGTCCCATTAAACCGCATCTCTCCCTCTCACCTGGCAGAAGAAGCTACGCAGAGTCGGCGGAAGATCGTCGATCAGAGAGGAGGCCGCATCGGCGCGCACGCGGTACGAAGAGCGCATCCTGGCGTCCTCCTCAGCCTTCCAGCGTCCAAGTCAAGACGGGGTCGGCGCGCACTCGTTCAAAACTGAGACGAGCTACACCTCGCCCCCGAAATCCACTCAGCTACAGCACAGTTCAACAACGCCGGCCACAGTACAATCACCTGGCTTCGCGCAGCATCAACTAAAACAGCCGCAACGATACAACAGAGGCCGCAGTCGCCGGCCGACTGGGTCGTGTTGGTGGTTTCTCCCGAGCACCCCCTCCCTCTCCGCACAGAACGTCGATCGACGCCTACGCTGCGACGACGTCGAGGAAACACGTCAACGCCAGCGCAAGGGCACAACACTAACAGCAGCTGCCAGTGCTGCTGCTAGAGCTTACTGTAACTGCCACTGCCACCACGACCACTGACTGCTCTGGTTGTCGGCACCGGAGGAGAACACACGTGCTTTTTGCCGCCACCGGTCTTCGCGCGGAGAGGAGTCGTCGCCCCTCCCCCGCCTTCTTTCATGCCCCCTCTCCTCTCTTTGTCGTGGCGGGAGCAAAGGGAGGGCTGCGCGCAAGGCCGGCGTCGCCCGGAGCCTTTCGCCGGCCGGCACGCACCTGACTCACCTGCCTACCTGCCCGCGACGACGACGGGAGACGACTCACGCTCCGGCCCGCCCGGAATTCGGAAACGGCCCGCCGATCGACGGCGAGGGAAGAAAGCCGCCGGTGGCCGCTGTTTGAGGTGCAGCGGTAGGTCGTGAGAATGCCTGCCGGCAGGCGTCGAGTGGCCGAGCGCGACTGTTGTCCCCTCTCCCTCCGTTTTCCTCTGCTGCTTTTTGTCGCGGCGGCGCGTCTTCTGCGAGCGACGTGACAGCCCGCGTGCTTTTCCATCCTTGTCAGCTCGCGCTTGCGCGCCTGCGTGCGCGAGCGATTCGGAGGTAGCACCACCAGCTGCTGCTGCTGCCGCTGGGGGGGAAGGGGGGGAGGTGGTGGTGCGTCATCGATGCATACCTCCGCTGGTACCGCTGGGGGACAGTGGATAACAGACTGCGATGAGGAGGAGGAGGGAAGGCAGCGCTGAATGAAACGGCGGTGGTCGCTCGCTCACTCGCTGGCTTCCGCAGTTATCCGTGCCGGGTTAGAGCGTGTGCGTTTTTTTTTTTTGATGGTGCGCGCAGCGATGACACAGCGGGATAGTGACGCACGACTCATGCAGGTGCGGAAATAACAGATGCGGCCTAGAAATGCCGAAGAGAGACGCAACCGATGCGCCTTTGTTCCAGTGTTCTCCGAGGAACTGCGGTGATTTTAAAGAATGCAGCCAGTGATTGCCAAGGGACGATGACCTCGAAATATTATCGCACTGCTCCTTGCGCAATTTCGATGTTCAGCTCACGGCGATACAGTGATTCGAGCTTCAACACGCAGTGACGTGCGTGAGTGTGAACACACACGACGCGAACAGGAAAGCTGCCAGTAGCATACCGGCGAAAAAAAAAATAAGAGGAATGAATTGTATCTAAACCTGCTTCGAATTACAGTAATCCGCGTAGGAACTAACTCATGACGCAATTAGATGTCCGAAGACTCGCAATAAAAAAATGCTCATCCTAATTAATCGTTAATTAATTTTGATCGGAGCATTCGTGGAACGAAAGTTGATCGCGTATGCTGAGGGCGTTGTAACCGCGCTATTGAGGAACCTAAATTAAGCAACTTGAAAATGTGGCGTTCTCTACAAAAAACTGCTTTCGTAGAATCGATACAAAGGTATAGGGCTCCAATGCTGAGAGCTTTTTTGTGTTGGAGGGCTGAAAAAATTAAAGCCTGTAATGTACGAAAACCGCTGTCCACCGAAGCACGCTTTTGGGCCGAAAATGCCGCTGAAGTGTCTACGCATTCGCTTGGATAACGACACAATGAAATGTATAACTGACGCGTTTAATGTATAAGACCTACTACTTCACCTTATCAGCAAGAAAGTGCTTGTATTGATTTAAAGAAAAAGCATCCAGCCTGACGCGGGCAGGAACCAGAACAAAACAGCAAGAAGACAGACACAAAGGCTAGTATACAGTTGAACCTCGTTGTAACGAAGTACAAGGGGCCCCAGTGAATACTTCGTTAAAACCGTAGCTTCGTTACAGCCCGTGTTGACCGAGCTTCAAAGGGTAATCGCCATTACTTCGTTATAAACCGTTTTCGTTACAACGAGGTTCGAAGCAAAGCAGGGCGAACACTGCGCGCTCGCTCCTGCGTCCTTCACTTCTCTCTAGAAGGCAACACAGGCGCGCACAAGAAACGTAATAGCGTCTGGAGACTCAGCAAAAAGAAGGGTCCTAAGTGCGGGTTAACAACTGCGCGCCGACAGAGGCCCTTTTATCACTGCACGCTGAAACGCGTCGTTATGCACGCCGAGCGACACCAAGCGAAAGCGCGTTGGCGGAGGGTGAAAGAAGAAGAGAGCGAAAGCAGGCCATTTCGCGCACAGCGATCGCATTGTATCGCACGCACCATGGGACGAAGGAAGGAGGCGCCAGTGCGGCCCCGACTGACAACGCCTACGCGGGCCGCCTTAAAAGAGCGGGGATTTCCGTCGCCCACTGACCCATATTCCGCGCCGGCACGCGCTATCCATCAGTGAGGGAGCGCGGGAGCATTCTGCGCGCTTTCTTCAACGCCCGCGCATATCTCTCCGGGCCGCCGTGTGTACGGGAACCCGCAGCAGCACAAAGCGCCACGCGATCGGGATAAAGTGCTTAACCGCTGCCGTTAAAGAGCAAAGGCTGCGAGGAATGCCTGCACTGTGGAGCGTGACTCGTAAGAGCGGCTTCAGAAGGGCTCAAAGGGACCAGGCTGCACCGTTGGTGACGTCACACGAGGAATTGAGCTAACAGAAACACACGGCATTCGAGGTCGGGGACGGTAAGCGTACACAAACGTTACTAAAATCGAAAGTTGCTAATGGCAACTTAATCGAGACTTGGGACGCAATTCTGTATCATAAACGAAATATACGGCGTCATGTATTCCTTAGTCATTGTTTTTGCAGTGTCCTTCAATAGTTTGCCGTTACTTTTCAGGAAAAAAGAAAGCGCTAGCCGTTTACTGCAAACTAGTGCTGCTTAATACAAAAGCAGTCAGAGATGGTCTGTCTTCCATGCTATGGAGACATAATGCCGTTATAATGCCAACCAAACGCAAAAAGGGCAGGTTGGCTCAACTTTCACAGCGTTCAGCGTCGCTGATTTGATTTCCAAAAACTCGTATCTATTCCCTGCTTTGTTAAAAATGGTACTCCCAACACTGAGCATAATCATTTACTTGCACTGTCCCATGTTGTGATGCCTATTGTTTGCGCTCTGCGTCACACCCCTTGGAATATCAGCGATCATAATTGGAGACGGTATGCGTCAACACAGCGCACACAAAACAGCACAGCGACAAAACAGCACAGGAAAAAAACGGCACAGGGAAAGAACAGCAAACGGGAAAAGCGCGAACTCTTATAAAAACATTATCAGCAAGTAATATACAGCCAGCGTCACGAACCCCCACGGCAATAGCAAGTGCACTAAGATAAACTATCCGGGGCATTTAACCGCAAAGCGGATGGCCTGGCTATTTTATCTTTCAATAATAGAATAATAATAATAATAATAATAATAATAATAATAATAATAATAATAATAATAATAATAATAATAATTGGTTTTTGGGGAAAGGAAATGGCGCAGTATCTGTCTCATATATCGTTGGACACCTGAACCGCGCCGTAAGGGAAGGGATAAAGGAGGGAGTGAAAGTAGAAAGGAAGAAGAGGTGCCGTAGTGGAGGGCTCCGGAATAATTTCGACCACCTGGGGATCTTTAACGTGCACTGACATCGCACAGCACACGGGCGCCTTAGCGTTTTTCCTCCAGAAAAACGCAGCCGCCGCGGTCGGGTTCGAACCCGGGAACTCCGGATCAGTAGTCGAGCGCCCTAACCACTGAGCCACCGCAGCGGGTAATCGAACCACCATCCTCTTGAGCCGTTTCCCAGTGCGCTACCACATGGCTATTACACGAAACGCAAATCTCTCAGTCTACCAGATTTTTATAGATCACTGAAACCAAGCAAGGACTACTTAACCACTGCCTCTGCCAAATGCAACGTTCACGCAACGCTGTCGCCCACCAGTGCAAAAAGGTGTCCCGTGTGGAAACTTTAGCGTCACAAATAAATAAATAAATAAATAAATAAATAAAATAAGCAACTCAATAATTGCCCCGCCACGGTGGCTCAGTGGTTAGGGCGCTCGACTACTGATCCGGAGTTCCCGGGTTCGAACCCGACCGCGGCGGCTGCATTTTTATGGAGGAAAGACGCTAATGCGCCCGTGTGCTGTGCTATGTCAGTGCACGTTAAAGATCCCCAGGTGGTCGAAATTATTCCGGAGCCCTCCACTACGGCACCTATTCTTCCTTTCTTCTTTCACTCACTCCTTTATCCCTTCCCTTACGGCGCGGTTCAGGTGTCCAACGATGTATGAGACAGATACTGCGCCATTTCCTTTCCCCCCAAAACCAATTATTATTAACTCAATAATTGAGCCAGCTCATTTTCTTAATGAACCAGCGAAACGAGCACTCGCTAACTCCAAAGGTCGCTGCCGCATGTGTTGTAATTTGCCGTCTGCGGTTATGGCTATGATAGTTCATTCCTCCAGCAGCTGCAGTGTACTCCGATGTGCTGTTTGGTCGCTGTGCTGTTTTTCCCTGCGCTCTTCTGTCGTCATGGTGTCTTTTCGCTTTGCTGTTTTGCCGCTGTGCCGTTTTGTCTGGCGTGCTGTTTTGACGCGTGCTGGTTTTTCACTGTGCTGTTTTGTCGCCATGCTGTATTTTCCCTGTGCCGTTTTGTCCCTGTGTCGTTTTTGTAGCGATAGCTACATTACGGTAGCATTTCGAGCCTTCAGCATGGCGGCGCCGGGGCGGTGGCGGCGCCGCCTCGCTATCACGTGGTGCGCAGCAGCTGCCGGCGGCGCGGCGCCGTGGCTGATCACGTGACCAAGTTCCACTCGGCCAGCTGTAGCTATCGCGTCACTCCAGGTTTAACCAGAGCTAAACCACCGCCAATTTTTTCCACGTGCTGGTTAGTGGTGTGCTGTTTGTTTGTGCGCTGTTTTGGCGCATGCTGTTCTCTCGAGCACTGAACACGTATTATAAGCACGTATACTACGCGGGAGGGCTTTTCTGTTACGTGTGTGCTGTTACCACAGCACACACGTGTACCCAAATATAGAAACGGCAACGGATCGAAGGAATACTGCGTCGATATTTTTTACCTTATGTAACGCAACACAGTGACGGAAGCTGCCCAGCCGCGCTTTCCGACGTATGCGCGTTAGTAACAAGTACCGCTTAAAGCTGCCTCATCCTACACCGTACTATCAAACATTTGCGCGGTGTAAGAAAAGTGAAAGATAATGTGTTCCGTTTAAGAAGCCGCGGGAAGTGATAACGAAAATGAGGATAGCGCCGCTGTTGCCGCGGCCACAGCGCAGTTGTGAAATAATCAGGGTGCTTCCCAGTTTCTACGCAGTTATGAAATAACCAGCGTGTTTCCTCGTTTCAGTATCTGAACCTTCTCACACCCGCCGCGGTGGCTCAGTGGATAGGGCGCTCGGCTACTGATCCGGAGTTCCCGAATTCGAACCCGACCGCGGCGGCCGCGTTTCGATGGAGGCGAAACGCAAAGGCGCCCGTGTGCTGTGCGATGCCAGTGCACTTTAAAGATCCCCAGGTGGTCGAAATTATTCCGGAGCCCTCCACTACGGCACGTCTTACTTCCTTTCTTCTCTTAGTCCCTCGTTTATCCCTTCCCTTACGGCGCGATTCAGGTGTCCGCCGAGATGTGAGACAGATAGTGCGTCATTCCCTTCCCCCAGTAATAATAATAATAATAATAATTGGTTTTGGGGGGAAGGAAATGGCGCAGTATCTGTCTCATATATCGCTGGACACCTGAACCGCGCCGTAAGGGAAGGGTAAAGGAGGGAGTGAAAGAAGAAAGGAAGAGAGAGGTGCCGTAGAGGAGGGCTCCGGAATAATTTCGACCACCTGGGGATCTTTAACGCGCACCGACATCGGACAGCACACGGGCGCCTTAGCGTTGTTCCTCCATAAAAATGCAGCCGCCGCAGTCGGGTTCGAACCCGGGAACTCCGGATCAGTAGTCGAGCGCCCTAACCACTGAGCCACCGCGGCGGGGCTTCCCCCAACAGCCAATTTTCATTTTCAGGTGTCCGAGTTCCGGCGGACGAAGTGGAGTGAGAAACATTGGTGCGTGTGGAAAAGTAGAGAGAATAATAATAATAATAATAATAATAATAATAATAATAATAATAATAATAATAATAATAATAATAATAATAATAATAATAATAATAATAATAATAATTGGTTTGGGGGGAAAGGAAATAGCGCAGTATCTGTCTCATATATCGGCGGAAACCTGAACCGCACCGTAAGGTAAGGGATAAAGGAGGGGTGAAAGAAGGAAGAGGTGCCGTAGTGGAGGGCTCCGGAATAATTTCGACCACCTGGGAATCTTTAACGCGCACCGACATCGAACAGCACACGGGCGCCTTTGCGTTTCACCTCCATAGAAACGCGGCTGCCGCGGTCGGGTTCGAACCCGGGAACTCCGGATCAGTAGCCGAGCGCCCTAACCACTGAGCCACCGCGGCGGGTGTGAGAAGGCTCAGAGAAGGGAGAGGCAGAACTTGGGTCCAATGTGTGTCAGTGTGCGCGAGCGATGAGCAGTGCAATGTTGCGAAGGCGTGTGCAACAGAAACTGCGTGGATTGTGCGTATATTGAAGTGCCATATATCTTAACCAATTTTTGTTAGTCCGTCTTTAAATCTGTATGCATTCTCCTAAATTAGCAAAAGATAACAAGTGCGTCCAACTCCCTGTGCGACTCCGTCGCGATGTGCAGCCAAAATTTCTGCTACAGCGGATGGCGACAGGCGAAAAGGGCGTCGCGTTAATTACGGATATAATTTCGCATCCTGATCGCGTTGCCCAGACAAAGGAGGCGCTGGCCTAGGAATAAGTCTTCACAAAAAAGAGAGACACGGTTGAGGAACTCCAAAGATATTGAATTCTGCCAGTATTTCCTCGATAGAGACCATAAGGAACAAGAGACTGTCGGATGTCCAAAGTCTAAAATGGCTGCTTCAAGACGGAGCAAATACCTTCCAAGCCCAGGCGTCCGCGGCTCCAACGAAGCGATACCGCTGCCGAAGGAAGGTCCCCAAGATCCTGAGCCGAACGAACAGCGCTTCCATCTCCCACGGTATATCCAACAGGCGCCCGGTCGGAGGGCATCGGACAGGTCACTCGCCGTTAGAGCACCGCGCACCGGACAAGGAGTGAACACTCGGGACGGTTAGTGGAACACGAGTGCTCGGTGGGCGACAGACACGTCGAGTCACCGCAGACCATACTGACACCCGACACGTCTCGCTAGACAAGAACGTCTCAAGCAAGAGTTCCGCCAACGCTCTTTGCTTACACTGCCCTACGTTGTCGCAGTGGGCAAGGGGGCAGGCAGGCATCAGCTTTGGCCGGCCGTCCAACCCGATGCGGGAGAGAGAGAGGTGGCAGCGGTTTCGAGAAAGATGAGGAGGGGGGCATGCAGACACGCGGACCCGGACATCGGGATGGTATTTCCTTGCCTCACCCAGTTCACCTTCTCCTTTTGCCTCGTAATTGATGGCGGCCGACGAACGGAAGGCGCCTTCGTCCGGTGTGGTTCGCTGCAGGTAGGCTACTACTACGGAGCCGCCGCGCTTTTGTGTCCCGGCTTGCTCTGCGCGGCTACGCACATCGGAAGCTTCACCCCCCCCCCCCCTTCTTTCCCCCCAATCGGCCACCCTGTTCTGCGTGCCCCCGCTCCATAAGGGGTCAAAGTAGCCCGGGCTACTACTACACCTACTACGGAAACCGCGCTGCGCTCACACGACTGACCGCCGCCACCGGCGATCCGCAAACGGTCTTTCTGAGAGAGGAGGATGGGGAGAAGGAAAGCACCGGATGGAAGCTTCACTAGCCACCCACCGACAGCAGCACACATATAACATGTGCGCGGTGCCGTAAGTACAAGCACGAGCTCCTATTTGCGCTCACGTAACCGAGTTAGCCTCTCACTGGCCCAGTGCAGTGGGAAGAAGAAAATGCACTGCAACGACCAGGTCGATCGGCAGCACTTTGACCGCCAACGAGGTAACCGGGTACGAAAGATGAGCAGCTTGTCTGCAGTGCAGGTAATTTTAGAGGCGGTTCCTAATAGGGGTAAAAGGGGCGGGGGTGAGCGGACGCCTTCCACCACTGTTCCGACACTGGCGGCCGCGTCACAGCGTGTTGAGTCACCGCGGCGGCGGTGCCTTTTCATCAGTGCGCGCGTTCTGTCCCGCGGTGGGCGCGCGTCTCTCCCTCCTCCGCGGGATGCGGGAGCGGACGGCTCACACACCGCGGCGGCGTCCGCTGGGCGGTCTTCCTCCGCCGGCGCCGCCAGCAGTGATTCAGCGGCGAAGGGCGGAAGGACAAACAGTTCTAGAAGCAGCATGCCTTGTCGGCGCGTGATTGATGCTCCCTTTGGCGCCCTCCTTATCAGGGAAAAGGCAAGCAGAGAGAACAAAGTGAATAAACAGCGCGCCGCTACATGCCTGAACACCACCTCCGCGGCACCGGCGGAGGTCTCAATGAATGAACTGTGGCTGACGTACGGCCGTACTCCCCGAGGATTTCCCGCTAAACATTAGCGGGAAACTAAAACGCGTGTGCGGTATGTGCATGTGTATATATTTTTTTTAACGAGGAAGGCGTAAATTTTCAAGCGCTAAGCCGTTTGAGCGCTGTGTAGGGTCTTGTTTCAAGCAGTGTTTTGCGTTAACCACACAGACCGATGCATCCGCTGAGTCTCTATCATAAACTCTGTAACTTTTGTTTTCTGTCAGTCACGTTCTAGCCGCGATGCATCCAGCCTTAGCGGTGAGCATTTACTAGCTTAACACTTTCCCCTTGGCTGTTCTGTTTCTTTTTTTTTTTTTACATAGAGCCTGTGCCGCGCTGGTTGACAGGACCAAGGCAAGATTTCAATTGTTTCGTCTTCCAAGAGATTTTTACATATATTCATTCTATCCCCTTTATGTTCCACAAATTCGCCTTCGAGCGACAAGCCAACGCTCGCATAACGCTTGGTAAACTAGTTCCCTTTCCTGAATTCCTTCATAATTTATTATGTTTTTTGTTCGCACAGCCTATCACCTTTCCTCAAGTGCTCCCCGCTTTCCAGTAGTGCTCTGTCCTAAATAATCGCCTTTCCGCTCACGTCAAGAGCTTGAAAGCCATCGCTGCGGCATGTACGGATACGGACAATCGGACGTTGTCTGGAGTGTTTTCTTCCGTCGACTGTTTCCTATCCTATATCGTTTTTCCTGTTTGTTTCCTTTATTATTTTTTTCTTTTGGACCGTGGCTGTAGTAGACTAGCCACCAAGTGCGAAGAAGGAATGTACGATAAGGTAGAGAATGCTGTATCGACGATCGCTGCGTAGCACACATTTCCGCTCTCGAAGTGGCAACAAGTGCACTAAACAATCCAGGTTCTAAATATTTTCTATTATGTATCTGCGCATTGGGAATCTTCGCAAACTAAAAAGAAATGCAGCCTCATTAGTATGCCATCGCCAAACGAATACTCCGAAAGAAATTGAAAGCTTGTATTCGTTCACATAAGGAGCTTATGTTTTGTTTGTGTTGGTTGCGAAGACTGCTTTTGCAACTCCTCCTATAGCTTCATTTCAACATACTTCAGCATATTTTAATAGCAAATATTTTTTCAGAAATAAATCACTAATGCATTCACGTTAGTTCTTTTACTTTCTTTTAATTAAGAGACATATCGTTTCCTTGCTACTGTGATGCTGTCAAGTGTATAAGGGGACCTGCGGCTTTGTAAAGCCGTCGATTGTGACGGCGTTTACTGTTTGTGTCACGCGACTTGTATTTATATGGCGCCAATAAAGCGTCGTCATCATTATCATTATTATTATTACAAGGAGTTCTAAGAAACAACTCTTGCGAGCTATTGAAACCAAAATTGTGCTTGCAGGGTCACTCATTTATTTTGTTAATCTGGACGCATTTGTAGCAGATACGTTTTGTCAGCCGCGCCAGAGAGTCTGCGTATTTGACGTAGAATAAGCAGCTGCCGATAATCTGAGTCGAACCGCCCTTGTGACATCGCCTTTCGCGCATTGTTACCGCCATGCGCGGAACCATGCGCATTCTGACCTCGAGAAAAAAAAAAACACACGCGCGATACCTGTGCAGTTCTGAGCAAACGCTCACGTCTTGCTGTTCGAAAAAAGCAGCCAACGATCACAAAGTCTCGCCAGAGAGGAAATACCGCGGCGCGATCCGGCGCGACTTGAAAGGAATTCCCCTAATACGCGCAATGTCGGAGGGGGCGAAAGCATCCTACCGCGCCGCGTTTATCGGCCGAGACCACCGCAAACACTGCTCTTGAGACTGCATTGAAAGTGCCGCGTATTCGCTTATCGCTGGCACGTAGGGTAAACCACCGAGCACGAGCCTTCGGGAAAAGAAAAGAGATGGAAGGAAAACAAGTCGACGGCGAACGAATAACAAAACGAGTGGCACTCGTTTCAAGAACGCGCGTGCATGCCGTTCAAACCTCCTCGTTTCTTTGACGCCGCCTTCTTACCCCCTCCCCCCCTTTCCTCCGCCAACCGCGTCCCCGCAGCCGCTAAACTACTGTCTGTCCTTCGTAGTAAGCGTGCTCCGAGATCCCAATCGCCACACATTCCGCACTTTTCCGGTCGACCGGCTTCTGGGTGGTTTCGAAACGCTCGCATTCGGCGGCCGCGGACGACAGCCGTGCAAACGATGTCCCGCCGATGGGAACGTGATGATCTCTTTCCCCTTTGCGCCTCAGAAGACACCCCCCACTCTGCTCTCCTCATCCACTTCCCTCCTCCCCTCCCTCATACCACCTTGCGGCCAGATATGTGACCGGGCGCTGCCGCCGCAAGGTTGACTCACCCAAACAAGCAGCGACACGTCAGCTTCAGCCCCCCCCCCCCCCCCCCCCCCCCCCTTTGTCTTCCTCTCCTTTCCATCACCCAGTGCCTGCCCGCGGCATCACCTCTTCCATGCTCGAGCCAACACCCTCTCAATGCTAAGGCCTCTCCACCGGCCGCGTGACGTCACGCCAAGGGACCGTGCAGGCCCCGCGCTCCGCGATTTCAGCGCGCCGCGCCCGTCTGCACTATTCGGGTACTGCCGTACGTAGCTGCCTTATAAGTGATTCCTTCATTTTCATTTTTGTCGTTGCTGCAGAAAAGAAATTCGCTAGTTTGTGCGCGCCTTAGGCTATCATTTTATCTGCTTTATATATTTTTTTTATTGCAGAACACCTTATTGTCAAGAAAGTTCGAGCTGCTAATACAGTTTTTTATAATAAACAATTTAGCATACGGCCGCCAATTTCGCATTATTGGTCATTATAATAAAAAATTGATTAGTTAATTTCAATTAATCATCTAATTATTAGGTTCTATCACGTACATGATGTCTGCCGTGCGGTAAAATCCATCCGCACAGACCGCACATGCGTATATCTAGTTGTTAAAGTAGAAGTTCGTGAACATTGAAAAAAAAAACACCGTCTACTGCGCATTGTGTTAGTTTTATTCTGTATTGTGTTTTGCTTAAAGCTTTCACACACAGCAATAATGACACTCACAATAATGTTGCGCTGTTGAGTATTTGTACAGCTAATCTGACCCTTACAATAAAAAACGACGAGACACCAGCAATGAAGTGTGCGCAAAGCATTTTTATTGCTTGGGAATAAAACTTACTTCTTCTTAAGCGTTGCTGCTTTCCGGGCTGCGGCCTTCTGCTGCGCATTGTCTTGTATGGCATCATTTCTTAGTTTGCAAAAGTTGTTTAGAACAACGTTGGTTGCAACGCGTACTACCAAGCGCAGGAGAGTTTGTGCAGTGTGGCCATTTTCACATGTCTCAATGTCGTGTTCGTCCAGGAGGGAAATCGTCTGTGAAATCACGACACCACGTTGATTTCTACAGGAGAGAAAATCTTCCGCGGTTGCTCCAAAAGACAACTTCTCTGCAACTAGTTTAGTCATCAGTACCATGTGAACTGTGCATGGCTGGGGAAACTTCAGCCCTCCTCTCGACAGGTTAGCTATCATGGCAGTATTTTCCGCTTCGATCTCTCGATTTTCAATCACCAATGTGCTGAAGCAATCAGAACATGAAAGCTTCTTTAAAGCAGCATGAGCAGCGTATCCTGCAATGTAGACAATAGCATCCATGTCAGAGTGGGCGTGTGTAATATCGTCGTCGCTGACAGCCACAGAAAAGTTGCATGGGACAAGATCCTCACTTACGTCTTCAAACTCTGTTTCCTCGCGTGGAAATGTCAAAAGTTTTTGAAGACGAAGCTTCTTCTCACATTCGTAGAGCTGACGCACGGAAATGTGGTACTGTGATCCTGCCAGCTGGCGGTAACGGCCGAACCGGTCTTCTAGCGCATCCGTCTGAAATTTGCCCAGCAGTACGTACTTGAAGTGAAGTTCTTCTAAGCAGTAGTGCGAGAGTTCTACCAGAGAATAGCATGTCAGTCGCAAAGCACTGTGAGTCTCTTTCGTCAGCGAGCCACTGGTGATGTTTATTCTTGCCCAAGCGTCCAACCAGTCCACAACGCCGCTCAGGAAAGCTAACTGTGTGTCATCAACAGACCTTACAGGGTCTTGCATGCTGTCCCTTAGCCTCTGGCCTTTGCAAGGGGTCTTAACATTGACTATTTGCCACCATGTGAGGATAACGTCAATGAAAAGAGCAGTCGACTCAGCTTGAGGAATCTTGAACGCGGAACCATGTGTCCTGAGGGCATTTGAAACAAACTGATTAATGACGTCGAGAGCGAGCTTTACATTTTGCCGCTCCATTGAGGTTGGATTCACGGCTTTTGCGTTCAGTCTGTAAGCAGCCTTCACAAGCGACGTCTTCTCTGAAGAATAAAGCTGCCGCACAGCTGCGAAAGAAGCAGCTTTCATACGAGGAGGCCCTTCGGGCATTGCTCCACTCAAGTCCATTTCAGGGAAATAGAGGCATGTTCCAGGGTTTTTCTGGTTAATCCAATTGTTCCTAATGCACTTCAAGAGATGCACAGGATCGACCACGTAGAAAAGAGGGCGAGCGTTATCGGCTGGATGGGGATAGACAATGCTCACCTGAGGACTTGTAGCAAATAACGACATCATCTTGCGGTTCAGAGCATTGTTGTCCGTTATCACAGCGATAATTTTGAGCCCCATTTTCTCAACATTAATGATTATGTTCTTAGCATGCTCGTGCAAAATTTCTGCGCTCAGTTTGCTCACAGGTAATATGTGAATGACGTCCTTGTTTGCAGAAAGGAGTGATTGTACCATGAACACATGGGCTGTTGTTGCTGGTTCCGTTGAATGAACCGACGATCCTACTATTGTGCCCCCTTTGTAGTCGAAGTATGGTTTTATGTGGATCTCATCGATCATCAGGGTCACTGTCTTCTCGTGGTCTTTCATTGATTTGACTCGTTCTCGGATGTAGGAGAGACAGTGCGGTTGATTTTGCTCCACAAGAGGGTCAGCTTTGTAATTTGAGCAAACACGGCGCAGTGTGGAAGGATGGGGCAGAATGATTCTTGATGCAGCTCTTGTGAAGTGATATGCGTGAGGAGAAATTGAATTCAAAATACTGGCGAATACCAGCAGCTCTGCGCTATACACATGCTGTTTCGCGAGGAGAAGCTCTATCTGCTCAACCAGAAATTTCAGCAAAGAAGACTGTTCTTTCGTCGTATCACTGTCCTCAATGAGGTCTGCAAGCAGTGAACCGACAAACTGCAATACTTTAGTATGTTTCGACTCTTTCGTCACCTCAGGTATATTATGCAAGCCTATCTCGAGTTCTTCTAGCAGCAAGGACAGGCTGGAGGTGTCGCATACTTGAGCTGGCAGAATCCTGCCTGAAGGAAGCGACAGAAGCTTCACTCCATTCAAGAAAACAGAAAGTGACAGATCAGGGAGAACTACCAAGGCGCATTTCACATTAGGTGAAGGATCATTCTCGATGAGAAGGAACCTAACGCACTGCTCATCGACAGAAACGGTCCAGAATTTCGTGTTGCAGATTCCAGGCAACTTAGATTTGAACTCCTCGTAAGATGAAACTTTGTTTCTTTTCTGTTCAAGCTCATTAGACTGAAGTGACTTCCTCATAGCCTCCTGCAAAGCAGCGTTTTCCCTTCTTGCTTTTTTCGTCTCTGGCGATTCACTCCGTCCAGGCGTTGAGGACAAGTATTTTGGGCAGTTTGGAAAAACAGAAGGCGCAGCATCAATCTTCAACTGTAGCCTGTCACGCTTCACCTCTATTATTTTCCCTGTCAGTTCATCTTGGTGTGACAACGTCGTAATGAAGTCGCCTGCGTGGAAGTGCAGTTCACACACCTGCACGAGAAAATGAAGCAAGGCCATTCGCCATGACTCTCCATTGCCTAAAACACTAAGTAAAAAGAGTCTGAATAGTGAACAGCTTTTACATATTTACACAGCTTTTACACAAGCCTTATGCACATCCACAGAACTAAATGCTTCCTGGACAATTCATACATAAGTGTAAGAAGTGATATCATTGCCTACAAAGACAGCATGCCTTTCCGGGAGCGACAGCTCACAACTAAGATAATTACCAGCGCCTATTAAGCAATATTTCAGAGTCTTACCCTCGAATGCTCTGTAGGTGTGAAATCCTTCCGTGGAATGGCTCGCAACCAGGCTTTTCTTCGTACTTCGTCTCTTGGGAAGCAATAAACACGTACTTTGGGACCATTCTGGTAGTTCCCGCGGCACCCGGGAACACAGCACCGGCCCATGTTTCACGAAGTTGCACTCGCTACACGGCAGGCAATCAGTTTCCCATTCGTGCGCTAGCACAGGTACGCACGCCACACAAGAAACGGCCACACGAAACAGACACAGCCGTGCGAGGAGCGAACGGAAATGCACCCAACGCCAGGCTGAAAGACTCAAGCAGCAGCTAGACGCTCACTGCAAGACTGCGTTCGTGTCTGTGCTTGCCCGGGCAAGCGCGAGCACATCGAGGGAGACAACCGAGCGGAGCGGAGCCGCGCTTGGTGAGCAGCCTGACCGGACACTTGGCGTGACGTAGCGCGTGTGGAAAGGAGGGCCTGGAGAGGCCTGAAGAAAGTATTGAGAGGGTGTTGCTCGAGCGAACATGTCGCTCGTCCGTCCGTCCGCAACGTCCTTTTGTGTCGTTCTAAGAACGGGAAACTGGGCCAACTAGAAGAGTGCTGCGCTGTTCCGTGAATTCGCTAGCACATAACGCTGTAGACGGGGCGCGAAGAGAAAAATACAAGAGCCAGGCACAGTTGTGGTGAAATGGCTACACTAAGCGTTTGTCACACGCGACGAGCGTCAGATCCGAGGAATGCTCGGAAGCCGCCAAGGAAGGAATTCCGGCCAGGAAACAGAGACGATTGCAATGACAGAACGCCGCGCTGGATGCGTCTCACTTGACAGCGCGCTACGATTCCTCCTCCGCCCCCTCCCCAGCCTCTTTCCCGCCAACTCTCACCTGAGGCGAGCGTAGATAAAACGGGCATGCAGCGAGCACGTCCAGTGTGGCCCAGCTTGAGCCAGTGGGCAGGCCCGTGCTCTCTCTTTTTCACTCTACCTTGAGTCGCAACAACAGCACGTCCAATTGTGCCGAACAGAGAGCGAAAGTAAGTGAGCGCACCTAGGATATGCTGTGCCTGCTTAGTGTGGGGACGTATAGTAGTACATGTACAGGGTGGTCAAAAGTTTCCAGGCCAGCACCTGTGCTTTTCAGGGGCATATCCTCTCACATATGATGGCAATAATACTATCAAGGATTTCAGATGTGAGAATGATACTTCGCCTATCCTCTACAGAGATTTTGAACTTCGGGAGTGTCGTATTGTCCGACTAGAGTGCTCGAAAGCAGACCCTATGGCGTGGGAACTTTTGACAGACCCTGTACATAAATGTGAAACGAGCAGTTTATGTTCAAGAACCGAATCCATGTTACTACTACACCAATCTTGAACAGACCTCAAAGAGATCACGCGCCTAAAGCAGAGCTGATGACTTTTAGAGAGAGAGAGCGGACAAAGACAGTGTACGCTTCATACTCATGCATCCACAATAATAATAGATGAATGCTATTTAGGATCTCCCTTCAGTATTTACTTCGACCTGTACAAATAGGTTTAGCTCAGCTGAACACGCATCTGCACTTTTCTTTTGCCCGTTTGTACTTCCTCGCCTCCTGCTCGGCGCGGTTCAGGTTCCCACTCAGATTGAGGCAGTCAACACCTCGCCCTTTCTCATAACATTCGCGCTTGGTTCTGACTTAATTGAAACCGGTACAGATACCATAAGTGCGGCGCCGCAGTACAGTCGCGCTAAGACACTGCACTCGCACCAGCAGACCAACCGGTGCCAGATTCCCGGCCCGCTCTGTAACCATCTCAAGAATCCCCGAGGAAGTGAACTCCGGTTTTAGGACGCAGGATTTAAGCGCTTAGGCGGAGTAAAAAAGTACAACTTTGCTTCTTCACGGTGTGTCAGAAAA
The DNA here is from genome assembly GCF_052857255.1 of Amblyomma americanum. Taxonomy (NCBI): domain Eukaryota; kingdom Metazoa; phylum Arthropoda; class Arachnida; order Ixodida; family Ixodidae; genus Amblyomma; species Amblyomma americanum. The sequence goes on along the minus strand of NC_135498.1, from coordinate 32,101,013 downwards.
CAAACTTCACATTGCGGCGACCGTCGGTGTCTTTGCTGAATTCGTCCCTTTGTAAAAACAAAACGACTCTTCGAACCAAAGTGCTAGGGCATAGAGAGGCTTTTGCGAGTAACCCTAACAACACACTCGGGCAGACGTTTCCACCCCGCTGTTGCTAATTCACGAGACAGGGTGCATCCGGCACCGTGACACGCTGGCGAAAGGTCCTGTCTTCGGCTCAAATCCACCGGTGTTTGCTTTGTAAACAGTCGAAGTCGCTCAAAAAACAACCATCGAGTCGCCGCACCGGACGACCAACGCTGCACCTGCGGACTGCGACTTCCTTAGCGGCAGTGACACTGTAACGGTGGCGGTTAGAGCTATAGCGAGCGCACAGAAGCTGTCAAGGCAAGAGTGAGTGACACACAGGTAAGTGTGGCTCAGCCAGAAACTACGCCCGAAACGAGAGGCAATCGGAAAACACTTCGGCTGCTAAGTGCGGGCGACAAGCTAACTTGTCAGCGCGGACACTTCACTTAGCGCGAGCCTGTCGCAGCTTATTTTCCCTTTTCCTGTGTCTGTCGTTGCTCTGTGCGGCAATTTGTTGAGGCTTTCGCTTTCCTACCCTGCTCTTCGAAAACAGCGGACGTCTAAAAGCGTTTCGCGTTGAACGGAGTTCGGACCGGGCCTGTCGGCAATGGGGACATTCGTAACGCATAAAAGCCACCCTAAACTTCTCCTGCAGACCTAATACTGTGCTGTGCTCTATATAGACCGCCTCGAGTCGACCCTCGCATGCTGACGGCCTCCCGCTTTGATTTCGCTGCTCAGGTGTCAATCATGGGGGGGGGGGGGGGGGGGGGGGAGGTAAAACCTTCATATTCATAATGAGGTGCGATAATGACGCGAAGGCTGCACGTAAAAGAAGAAAAGAGGAAGACTACAGCATGAAATTCACCGCAGAAGAGCACATAGCGGCAGCTTTACTACACCCCAACGGCCATGCCCCTGAACCCCTCAACCCCTCCCTTTCCATCTGGCATGGATGTTTGACTAGACAGTATGTGAACGCGGGAGCCTTCGGTTAGAGCACAGCACTAGAGAGTTTTAGCTTATATTAATAGTATAGGGCTGCCTACAGCCATATACCGCATACGGTAAGTATGCTAAACCCGCCGCGGTGGCTCAGTGGTTAGGGCGCTCGACTACTGATCCGGTGTTCCCGGGTTCGAACCCGACCGCGGCGGCTGCGTTTTTATGGAGGAAAAACGCTAAGGCGCCCGTGTGCTGTGCGATGTCAGTGCACGTTAAAGATCCCCAGGTGGTCGAAATTATTCCGGAGCCCTCCACTACGGCACCTCTTCTTCCTTTCTTCTTTCACTCCCTCCTTTATCCCTTCCTTGACGGCGCGGTTCAGGTGTCCAAAGATATATGAGACAGATACTGCGCCATTTCATTTCCCCAAAAAAACAATTATTATTATTATTATTATTATTAAGTACGCTAAAACACTATGTTTACGGCTTGACCCCGGGGAAGAGCCTTCTGGATAGATATCGCTAAAAATTAAAAAAAAAACAGCTATTGCTTCGACAAACGGTAACGACGTTGAGAAGGAACTCGGCGCGCCTTCCACGCGGCGTTGAACCATGCAGGCTTCTATTTTGCGCCTCGCCAAGCAAAAAAAGCATATCGCAGTCTTAACAGAAACGATCCCAAGATAAACATAAACTCGAAGTAAGGACTCCCCTTTGCAACAACTCAACACCCCCTCATCCCTCCTCTCTTCCGTATCAACACTGCCGCACCAAGGTTGCGACGCTGATTCAGCGACCGCGGTGATGCAACGCGTCTAGGGATTTGCGAGCAATGATTAACGCCGCCAGGTGTAGTATAGAGGAAGGCCATTAGGCAGGCATCCAACTGTCCTTGCTGCAAGTACGGGCTAGAGCTGGCAGTGGGCGTCCCCTGGATCCCCGCTATTTGGCGGCCCAAGATAGACCGAGCGAGGAACACGCGTGTTCGAGGAACAGCGCCAGTTCACCGTTACCGCGGACACGTGCACTGCGTTTTTGGTGCCGCGCTTCATTGCATGTTCACGCGGCTCCGTCGCTCGCAACTTCTTGAACTGCGGTGACGTCATCAGCAGAGTGCCACGTGCATTCTTCAGAAATTTCCCTTCCGCTGTCTCTCTGTTGCTATATCACAGGTGACCTTTTGGAAAAAAACAAGAACTTTTCCAGGAGAAGTTGCGGAATCGTGTGAAGCAACATTGCAGCGCTTCCAGTGTTATGGAAGCGCCGGAAAGCTAGAGTATCAATACTCCTTATTGCAAAACAGTGGTCGTGCACGTAGTGATGTGCAACGTTTGACACATTCGAACACACACACAAAAAAAAACGCAAACCGCATGCAGCGAGCATTGTGCTGTTCAACTAATAAAATGCCACTTTACACGTAACTTTCAAGCAACATGCCTACAAATGTATTATGTCTGATCTGAGTGAGAACCATCTTCAGATCAACTGTTAAAGGGAGTTTAACAACTCAGCGTAAGCATCAAATTGCAAGTTTTTTTTTTCTCAAGGGGCGATAATATGCGATCTTAATGTATTTTCGCATTAACAGTAAAACGTATGAGCCATGCGATACGGGGCGGGGGGGGGGGGGGGGGGGGGGGAGAAGGAAATTGAAAATTGGTTTTGGGGGAAATGAAATGGCGCAGTATCTGTCTCATATATCGTTGGACACCTGAACCGCGCCGTAAGGGAAGGGATAAAGGAGGGAGTGAAAGGAGAAAGAGGTGCCGTAGTGGAGGGCTCCGGAATAGTTTCGACCACCTGGGGATCTTTAAAGTGCACTGACATCGCACAGCACACGGGCGCCTTTGCGTTTCGCCTCCATCGAAACGCGGCCGCCGCGGTCGGGTTCGAATCCGGGAACTCCTGATCAGTCGCCGAGGACCCTACCCTATACACTGAGCCACCGCGGCGGGTCTGAGAGGGCTCCGATACTGAAACGAGGAAATACGCTGATTATTTCATAACTGCGCTGAAACTGGGAAACACCCTGATTATTTCACAACTACGCTGTGACCGCGGCAACAGCGGCGCTATCCTCATTTTCGTTATCACTTCCCGCGGCTTCTTAACCGAAACACATTATCTTTCACTTTTCTTACGCCGCCCAAATGTTTGATAGTACGCCGTAGGATGAGGCAGCTTTAAGCGGTACTTGTTACTATACGCGCATGCGTCAAAAAGCGCGGCTGGGCAGCTTCCGTCACTGTGTTGCTTTATATAAGGTAAAAAATATCGACGCAGTATTCCTTCGATCCGTTGCCGTTTCTATATTTAGGTACACGAGTGTACTGCGGTTCTCAGAAGTACTCATTCAGCGCCGCTCGGAACAGTCGTAACAGAAAAGCTGTCCCGTGTAGTGTACAGGTTCGGCCAAAATATTACGGAGCATGCTTCGGGGTTTGAAATTTTTCTCACGTGTTCTGTAGAGGAGATATGAGTGTGTCTTCTGTTCATACGCTAACGCACCAGTGACGTGCGCTAAGCTGTGTAAGAAATACCTCCTAATTTTCTTAAGGTAAGGTGTGGCGAGAGTTTGGATAATCGAAGCGTGCTCCGTAATATTATGGCTGGGACTGTAAGTGCATGCGTTTATTACGTGTTCAGTGCTTCTTTAATAACGCTCCTGGAAGAATCCATGTTCATGAAAAACGTTAGTATCCTTAGCACTGAACACAACTCCATCAAAATTTTGTTAGAAAAAATACAGTCTGTGGCTCTTTCTTGCTATAACTTTGGTAGGTAGCAAACGACGCGTTCATTTCTGAGAAAATTGAATTTATTTACAAATTTTTCCCGCCTCAAGATTCAAATTCGTGGAATAAGAAGCGAAAGAGACTTCGTGATCACAGTTGAAGGTGAATGGGGGATACAGCCTAGCCTCAGTGATCCGCACAGGAAAACTGTCTCGACGTCACTGCAGTTTGCTTACGAAAACAGCCGGTGGTGGCGATACCTGTATTTAATTTTTCTCGCCGTTCTTTTTTTTTTACCATAACCGTTTCCCGCGAAAGTATACGCTCTGTGTCATTAGAACGTAGTAACCTTTACATGCAGGACAATTTCAGTTTGTCTAGGTCCCTTTAAAGGTTACAACGAAGCCTATAGAAAGGAGGAGGGATTAACTGAAATGTATGACGTCCTTTACTTATTCGAAGTGAAACAGCCTGCAGCATGCAACATACTCATTGATGAAACCCTTGCGAACTTCCTTAAATTTATGTGTTCCGTCATGAAGTAGAAGAGACGCTGGAAGGAGGATAGAGGTAAAGCCAATCACGTATTTGAGGACCGAACTCTATTTTTTAGTTCTTTGTTACCCGTCTCTTTATTGCAGTCGTTTAAGTTGCACTTCAGGAGCAGGGCTGTAGCGACATTGTAAATAAAGGAAAGGTAGCAGAAAATAAAACAAGGGGTCAGTAAATCACCATTTTCCACAGACTCACAATTTGAAGATGAGGCAATCATGACAACGCATTTAGCAGGAAATGTGTATGCAGGCACCGCGGTTGTATACCTTGCAAAATGCTCCTAATGTGATCATTTTCCCCCTCTCCCATTCTGTGTTCCGGAACTCCCGCCCCCTACACCGCAGGGGCAGCGGCAGTCCAAGTTTGGGATAAGGATGGTGAAGACCTACAAATCTCGACCGCGCAAATTCAGCTACGCAGCTGTGAGAAGGTACCCGCCGCGGTGGCTCAGTGGTTAGGGCGCTCGACTACTGATCCGGAGTTCCCGGGTTCGAACCCGACCGCGGCGGCTGCGTTTTTATGGAGGAAAAACGCTAAGGCGTTCGTGAGCTGTGCGATGTCAGTGCACGTTAAAGATCTCCAGGTGGTCGAAATTATTCCGGAGCCCTCCACTACGGCATCTCCTTCTTCCTTTCTTCTTTCACTCCCTCCCTTATCCCTTCCCTTACGGCGCGGTTCAGGTGTCCAACGATATACGAGACAGATACTGCGCCATTTTCCTTTCCCCAAAAACCAATTATTATTATTATTAGCTGTGAGAAGGGCGTAGCTTTAAGACCGAAAAAAAAAAACAGGCTCCGCAACGAAATACATTCGCTCTCTCTTTCATTTTTTTTTAATTTTTACCTGTGCATATACACTATACACCTTCTCTATTCCGGACGACTGCAGGCGCGCGTGGAGGTTGGGGCAAGCGAAAGCAAACTGGCACCAACCGGATCGAAGTGGACAGCACCGGGACACTGCGCTTTCGGCGAGATATAATAACGCGCCCTCGCAAGGTAAAAGCGTGTGTGACACGGGTCAGGGCGAACACCCGCCCGCGTCGCCAGGAGCGGGCAGGAAGTCCGTCCCCTCTCAAGCGAGACGGTGCGTGTGTTTCGCGCGATCCCGTGTTCCCTCCCCTCCCCTTCCGTGGTTGCGCGGTGCGCGCAATGTGTCGAAATGGCGCGAACAGTGTCGGGTTGATGTAAACGGCGCGAGTGCACTTGCTTTGTCACCCTACCACGAACAAACAAAAGCGGCGTGCGACCTCGTCGTATCGTGTCGAAACAGAGGCAAGCATTCCCCCCCCCCCCCTCTCTCTCTCTTCTAACCGTCTCTCCCCAGTCACGACCATCAGTTCCTCGTTTTCTATCTATAGAGCACGCGCAGGTTGCGACAAAGACCGCGCGCGCTGCTCGACATGCAGAAATGTATGTAGACAAGTGTGGCTTAACAAAAAACGGAATATCGAAGCGGTGGCCGAATGGTTTGAGCATCGTATTCGGGAGGTGCGGGGTTCGATCCCCACTCCAGCCAGGTACCCACCGGTTTGCACATGGTACAAGAGTTCCCCTGGCCTAGTGCTCGGCTTTTTCTGAGGCGATATTTTTGGAAAATGGGCCTTTTACCCCGCTTTATGTGCACACCAAAAACACGTTGTGACGGTTTGAGCATCCTATTCGGGAGGTGCGGGGTTCGATCCCCACTCCAGCCAGGTACCCACCGGCTTGCACATGGTACTTGAGTTCGCCTATGCTCGGCTTTTCCTGAGGGGATATTTTTGGAAAATGGGCCTTTGATTCCGCTTTATGTGCAGAGCAGACCAAAAACACCTTGTGACATGGTGCTCTTCAACCAAAGCTGCTCTAGCGGCAAAAAAAAAAAAACACATCACCAGCAACAAATAGAGGAAGACTGTCCTGTGCTGAATGGAGGCCGTGAAGCTGTCACGAATATGATGACGAGTGAGGAGTTGATGACGAGCACGCGAAACATGAACTGAAAACATTTTAGAGTTTGTGTTAGTCATCCAGTGTTGTCGCCTGTCACTGCTCTGGGTGTGACGATGTTAAAGCCTGCCGTTAAGCGCGCAGTGCAAAAAGTTGAAACCCCAGATCTCTTTGGAAGTAATGGCAGCGTACAGTACTAATAATTTGTAGAAAAAAAAACATATTAATAGGCCCGTATCGTACTACTAATAAGGAGCCCATTGTGGAACCAGTCGTGGTTGCACTAGCATCCACCGATTGTATTACGTCATTTTTCTCGTTCATGCAGCATTTTTCTTCTGGAGTAAAGTGCAATGTATAGTTCCTTTCAGCGCGCGTAGTTCCGAGCCTCCGAGGCCAAATTAATAATAATAATTGGTTTTGGGGGGAAAGGAAATGGCGCAGTATCTGTCTCATATATCGTTGGACACATGAACCACGCCGTAAGGGAAGGGTAAAGGAGGGAGTGAAAGAAGAAAGGAAGAGAGAGGTGCCGTAGTGGAGGGCTCCGGAATAATTTCGACCACCTGGGGATCTTTAACGTGCGCTGACATCGCACAGCACACGGGCGCCTTAGCGTTTTTCCTCCATAAAAACGCAGCCGCCGCGGTCGGGTTCGAACCCGGGAACTCCGGATCAGTAGTCGAGCGCCCTAACCACTGAGCCACCGCGGCGGGCCAAATTAGGTGATTTTCTTTTTGTTTGGTAGTGATATATCTCCCCCTTTCACAGCTTACATAAAAACATCTGTCGAAGGCGGTTTGATTCCACAAGAAGAACCTGCGCAATACACGTCGTAGCGATGCATAGAAAAAAAAAAGGCAAACACGCTGATGGTTTTGTTTATGGGGTTTAACGTAGTGCCAGAGCGACTTAGGAACGCCGTAGTTTGAGGCTCCGGATAATCTCGACCACCCGGCGTTCTTTAACGCGCACTGACATCGCACAGCGCACAGGTCTCTAGCCTATTTCGGATCAGCAGCCGAGCACCATAACTGTTGAGCCACCGCGGCGGCAATGCTAATAATTAATAATTGGTTTTTGGGGAAAGGAAATGGCGCAGTATCTGTCTCATATATCGTTGGACACCTGAACCGCGCCGTAAGGGAAGGGTTAAGGGAGGGAGTGAAAGAAGAAAGGAAGAAGGAGGTGCCGTAGTGGAGGGCTCCGGAATAATTTGCAATGAAAAGTTGAAATTCGAGAAAAGCGACGAGCATCAGTATCCACTCACCATCCACTTGTTGCTGAAGCGCCGGCCTGAGCTCAGAACGAACACCATCTTGCCTGTGGCTCGACAGTCCGCGCACTGCACTCGCGACAATTCTTTCCCGGAGAGTTAAAAGAAACCGGAAGCGTCCACTGTCACTGCTACAGTCAGCACCTCTCCCGGCCGGGTAGCACTTCCGCTAAAACTTCCCTGCCAACAAGGTGCACGCCGGAAGGACGCTAAGAGCGCCAGACAGTCAACGAACTGCACCAAAGCGGCTTGGCTCTCCTGTGTCGGTCGCGTTGCCGACCGGCGGTTGCTGCACAGCAGCGGAGAATGAATCGCCACAAAAGACGCGCACTAAGAAGGAAACAATGCAAGCAAACACGCTCGTCCAAAATCCGAGCCGGCGCACTTCAATTTACAGAGGAGAAAAAATATATATATATACGAAAGAAAGGCTAGAATGCGTCACGAAACCCAAGAAACCTTGCAGACAGGTTAAAGAGTACAATCACGTGCGCGGCCAGACCGGGCGGTAGCAACCGAAAGTCACGTGGTGTCGTCACTGGAACAAGAAGGCACCGGACACCACAAAGGGTCACTCGATCCGACGCTGCCGCTGCACAAAAGCGCTGACGACAACGACGCTGATCCCGGCGGGCGACGGAAGAAGAGGCGATCGACGAACAGCGTTCCCTTTCCTCCTCATCGAAGAGGCGACAGCAATCGCCAAGCGAACACGCCGCACGAATCGAGTCAATCGGGATCCCGCACTGCCTTCCGAAGCACGCGCTGCTCGCGAGTGGTGGTCGCCGCCACTGACGCGGATGCCCGGGATCGGCGGTAAGCGAGAGTGCGCCGATGATGAAGTGGAGGAGGGGGTCCCAGCCGGCGCACATGGAAAGCGGCGCGGCGTCTGCACCTGACGAGCGAGGCTGCGGTTCTGCCGCCGACCCGGCTGACGACTCCGCTCCGCGCGTGACGCGTGCAGGCAGCGAACGGCGGCAACGGCGGACGTCGCTAGCGCCGACGGCGGAAAGTGTCGGCGTTGCTTTAAAAGGCCGCCCAGCCGGCCGACGCGGCGCCACGGCCCTTGGCAGCTGGATGGCTCTTTTTTCTTCTTTGCGCGAAGTAACGGCGCAGCCACCAAGGGCTCCCTCCCCCTTCTCTTCGAGCCGTTCGTTCACGTTCTCGCGACGGGCGCCCTTCTTTCTTCCTGGCGCTTGCTTTCGGCGCGTTTCCACGCTCGGAAGCGCGAGGCGATGCAGCGTCTGTATACCTCGGCGGCCCACCGGTGTCTCGATGCTGTCGATCACCGAGTTTCGACAGGCGATGCTGAATTCCGCGAAAGCCGCGGTGGCTCAGTGGTTAGGGCGCTCGACTACTAATCCGGAGTTCCCGGGTTCGAACCCGACCGCGGCGGCTGCGTTTTTATGGAGGAAAAAACGCTAAGGCGCCCGTGTGCTGTGCGATGTCAGTGAACGTTAAAGATCCCCAGGTGGTCGAAATTATTCCGGAGCCCTCCACTACGGACCTATTTGTTCCTCTCTTCTTTCACTCCCTCCTTTATCCCTCCCCTTAGGGCGCGGTTCAGGTGTCCAACGATATATGAGACAGATACTGCGCCATTTCCTTTCCACCAAAAAACAATTATGGTGCCAGGGCGATGCAAATTGTATGTCGCGTGCACATCGAGCGCGACACGCTGAATTCGTTGCCTGCGCGTGATGAATATAAAATGCGATGGCAGCGGATGTTGTGGCATTCTGGTGCGCAGAAAGCAGCAAGCATTTTAATAAATGCGCACCATCAATTAATCAAGGTCAGTACGACAATGTCCCTATATATCATTCTGTGCCAGACTTCCTGCGAGTTGTAACAATTGTATGATGCCAAACGCGGTTAATTCCCCGAGCACTGGTTAGCGAAGATGGGAAAGGCAAGTTTCGACCAAAAGTTTCGCGGCTCTCGGCACTTAACACTGGAACTTGAGCACAAAGGCGCAAAGCCATAACCAGTGAGCCTCACCGGTTGGCGCTGCATGCCTTGGACATACTTAGCATGACGCACTGAGAATATACGCTTGTTATTCGCAGCCCTGTCAGAACGGACATAGTACGCGAAGCCAGGCGCTCCCGCATTCAGGCTAAATGTGATCAAGACTGTGCTTCAGGCCCTGGGCAAAGCATTTATGAGAGAGTAGCCGGTGCAACAGCATCCACGCTCCTCAATGAAAGCACGCCGACGTTAGGCGGTACAAGTGACGGACAAAACAGACAGTTCAGTGTCCCGCCGGCTGTGATGCGTCAGCGGGCCTCCCGGACAGCGACCTTGGTGCTCAGCGTCGACGGCGACTCTGGAGAAGGCGCCGGGGAGAAGTGATGCAACGTTATCTCGGCGCCGCGCGTGTTGAGCCAGGGCCGTCCGCTGCGCATGCCGGTGACGCAAACGCCTCTTTATCTCGGGGCCTACAGCTTCTCCGCGCGAAAGGGACCTACCGTGTGAACCGCGCTCACGGCCCTCCCTATTCGGGCCGATCTTCAGAGGGCTTCTTGGGAGTCGGAACTCAATGCGCAAGACAGCGACACGGCTGGACTTGGCTCGCCCCTGCCGAAACCTTGAGAGTCCGTCGGGCAGGGGACATGTCGGAGGAGAAATATCAGTGCATAGAAAGTATGCACAACAGCGAATAGCGGTGCTATAGAACATCGCTTCATGACGTTACAAAAGTGGTGCATCGTGGAGCCATGGCGCTGAAGTCGTGGCAACGTCAATCCTGCCGAAGCTGATTTTCAACTGCGTGGTTTGGAGACGACCTCTGCAGAGACGTAGGTGGTTTTTCAGTCACGGTGACTGAAAAGAAAGAAGCACGCGTGAAAGTATAAATTTCGATTAGGGATTTTCTTAAAGAATTCCCTTGCAGTCATGCCCAGCAATTCTGGACTAAATAATTTTTGAAAGAGAAAGAGTTTATGAACGCAATATTTTTTCAAATATTGCAAGATTTTACTATACCAATCAATAGACCCACGTATTTCCCGTCAGTAAGCTTTAACTTTTTGCTATTAACGTTATTGCGATCGTAATAAACGTTGTCCTTTGGTTTTCTACAGCAATCCTTGCTGCTCGATGCGAGCGATGGGAAAACTAAAACAAAGATGTTGCTCCGCATCAGATGAATGGACCACTGCCTTCAATATTTACATAACAATACCTTACAATATTCAAAACTTTTGTCCAAGAATGCTGGACATGTATCGCTCAGGTGCAGCCCACAGGACGTTGCTTGTTATCAGGCCTCACAGCCTATGTAGCACGGCAGGCAGGCGTGGGCTTGATTGCGTCAACCAGGACGCGCCAGCAGACCGACTATCGCCTATATAGCTCTGAGATGCCGCTCCCACGAACGCCCGAACGCCGTGCAGTCAAAGAGAACCCCACTTTTTGATCTTTACGCTTGTAAAAATGTAGATAAACCCACTCGTAATCTTCCTCCCATCACCCAAATCATTTCACTCGTCGACAGTCCTGTCCTGGCGGTGGAACCGGGCGTCGTCCTGACCTTTGGTTCGTCAGAGCGCGACTCCGAACCCGCATCGCCAACAGCGCCCATGCAACGCCGAACGCTTGGAAAATGCCCGCCGACAACCACTCCAAGTCGATGCTTCGGTTTCAAACTATTCAGATACTTTGAGAGCTGCACTCGTCATACCCATGACTCGGCGACTGAGTATGCACGCGACATGCGCTTCTTTAGAGATGGTGACAATTTGAAAAAGTAATGACATTTGAGGTGATTAACGGCTGTCATTAACGGAGGTTATTAATTTGAGTTTAGTAACGAATTCAAGGAGTGCCAAGCCCCGGAGGACACATGTGATGAGAAAACTGACGTGTGCACGCAAAAAGTCTTAACACAGCAAGCTTGCGAGCAAAAATGCCAAATGCGCATACAAAGCGGCCGTGCGGAGAGAGAGAGAGAGAGAGAGAGAGAGAGAGAGAGAGAGAGAGAACTTTATTTCGAGCCCGTCAAAAAAGAAATAAAAAGTAAAGGTCGTGGTTTCGGCGAAGAAGTGAAAAGGCGACAGATGCTTCTTTTTTCCCGGGAAGCATCGTTTATGTGTTGGGACTTGGAAAAGTTTAAAGCAAATTTAATTGCCTGCGCTACTGTCTGCGGCTGCATGATTTCATAATCTCCGTTCAGCGTGCGGCGGGCTGTTGTGTGCGGCGCTGATAACAGTCGGCCGCAGTGTGGACAGGCATCGCGAATATAGAGGTGACTGTTTACATGTGAAAAAGGCAAAATATGTATGTGAAGCCAGGCATCACAGTAAACTACGTAATCACGAGTCTTGTATAGCTTGCTGCAAGCACACGCAAGATACTCAGGGAGCACATGAACCTGGTGCCTGTATTACTTGCCGCAGTCCCGTTGCGACATATCCCCAATATTCTTCCCTTCTTCCAATTGTTTCATGTAAGCGAAAAACGAGCTCAATATTGGTTCGCAGAGAAAATAATCGATATGTGATATTTGTTCACAAACGATGAGATAAAGCTGGGAAGTCTCACACCTTAACCTCTACGGATAAGCATAATGCAGCTTGTTGTCGAAAGCAAAAGAGAAACCCGTTTTTTTTTTCGTTTCGGCCTATTTTGCAGGCATACTATATGGGCGCTGAGAGATGTCGCTCTGAAGATGTTTCGGTACACAGAGGATATTCACACTGATGAGTCGCATAAATTAAGCTCAACAATGTGTAAACGTTCATCCGTTCGAAGCAAAACAAAGCTATCACAAACATAAACGCGGACTAAAGAACACGAAAAGTTTTACTTCCATTTACGCTGCCTCTCAAGACACAGGCAAGTGCGCAGGTTTCGAGCCGCGCTGCTGCGAACAACTTGTCAAAATCACGGTCAATATCTCCGTGAAAACGAAATATCATTATCATCAGTGTCATGGAACACCGACACATTTAAAAAATATATATAACGTTTTGATCAAATCTTTCGATCAGTGCCATTTATAGCCAAGCAACATTGCATAAACTATCTTAAGCAATTAGCATGAAAACTAGAGGAACGCTAAAAGAAACGCTAAAACCTAGGGTTCATATAATCAGGAGCGCGTCCGCAGGACTCTGCGTTGTCCTCGAATGTTGAAGTGACGTGAACAGAGCCTTAGCAACTCGCCGCGGTGGCTCAGTGGTTAGGGCGCTCGGCTACTTATCCGGAGTACCCGGATTCGAACCCGACCGCGGCGGCCGCGCTTCGATGGAGGCGAAACGCAAAGGCGCCCGTATGCTGTGCGTTGTCAGTGCACGTTAAAGATCCCCAGCGGTCGAAATTATTCCGGAGCCCTCCACTACGGCACATCTTTCTTCCTTTCTTCTTTCACTCCCTTTTTTATACCTTCCCTTCAGCGCGGTTAAGGTGTCCGCCGAGATATGTGAGACAGAGACTGCGCCATTTCTTTTCCCCAACAACCAATTTAATTTCATCCTTCTATCGAACGCGCCCTTGATGTCCAGTGCCATGATGATGTTCTCCCCTGTTTTTGAGGCGGCTTATGCAAGTGGTGTGGAGCCACCCCCACTTTATGCCATATTACATGGGAGTGTAAAAACAATTATTCATTCCATAAACTAAAAGAGCCCAGTGCGGAACAGTGGGAGAGCCTGCTCACCAGCAGCGTGCTGGCGGTCCAAAAAGGACTGGTCCAGCATGTGTATGAGGTAGCAAGACTCAATGGGGCCCTGGAATAAGAACACCACCCCTGGAAAACTCGGAACTTCAACATGAAGACACCCGGGTCCCGTTGAATCGACCAATTTTTGGCGCCAATAGTTTCTCTCTCCCGACCGCGGCGGCCGCGCTTCGATGGAGGCGAAACGCAAAGGCGCTCGTATGCTGTGCGACGTCAGTGCACGTTAAAGATCCCCAGCGGTCGAAATTATTCCGGAGCCCTCCAATACGGCACCTCTTTCTTCCTTTCTTCTTTCACTCCCTCCTTTATTCCTTCCCTTGCGGCGCGGTTCAAATATCCGCCGATATGTGAGACAGATACTGCGCCATTTCCTTTCCCCAAAGACCAAACTACTCTCACAATCAGCAGAGAATTCGGCGATCGTCGCGTCTTCCTTGTGACCTACTGAATACTCGTCTTCAGGCGCTAAAGTATTGCTCGGTTCGCAGGATGGCGCGGTCTGACTCGCAGAGGACGGGTCCGGGGATCAGGTGGAGTAGGTCGAACGAATCCAGTGCTACTGTCATGTCCCGTCTCCCACTGCGCAACGGTGATAACGACGAGCCACGGCGTCGTCCCCGATGTCAGGTCTGCCGTTTATTTTTTTATTTTTGCATTCCGCTCGTCGCTGTCCAGCCTCGATGTCTCCGCGGCTGAGGCGGCAGCGGTGAGGAACAAAGCGATGGCCCCGTAATCCGACATGCGGCGACTGCAGAGTTGCGAGTCGGCGGCGATACAGCACACCCAGGCATGAAGAAGCACGGGCGCATTCCCAGTCGCATGGTAACACGAGGCTTACGCATGCGCATGGAACAGCCTTCCACCCATGGCCTTCGCGGACGTCTCGCTGAAAGACGCAGTAACTGTCTCATTTCTCGGTGGACACCTCAAGTGCGCTGTGAGGGAAGGGTGGAAGGATGCAGTGAGAGAAGAACTGAGAGAGAAAAAGGCACCGCAGTGGGGTAAAGTCACTGGCTTTATACTGGAGGGCTTCGGGGTATTAACATGCACTGACATCACACAGTACACGGGCGCCTTGCATTTCGCTACCAACTCTCTGATATAACCACGCATGAATGAGATATTAGCCGCTGAGGTGGGCAACCTCATGAGGTCGACCTCAACCTCAAAATGACCTCAACCTCACATCGTGAGGTGAAGTTGAGGTGAGGTCTGCGACTGCTCGAAATTTTGTGAGTGAGGTTAGCAAATTAGACCTCAACCTCTGGCGTGAGTTTGAGGTTGAGTAAGGTCGTCATTCAGTGAGGTCAAAATTTTAAGGTCGAGACTTTTTGCAGTTGCCACGCCTTACTCCGACGAGTTCCGCTTCCGAAGCGGAGTTGCAGCGCACCACCGCAGAGTTCATGCAAGGATGCTTGGAGTTCGGCTTCCGCTGTTGGGACAACCGGATGCCACAGTTCCCTCTTAGCTTCCGCTACTGCGCCGTAATGTCCGCTCAATCCGAGCCTACAGGAAGACGCACCCCTTTGGTCTTCCCGGAAGAGGTGTTACTGTCACAGCACGCCACTCTCCCTCCCCCTTACCCCGCTGGCGTAGCACCCGGCTGCCTGCCAGTCGGCTCAAACTCCCGGGAGCGCACAAAGCACGTAACTCACGCTGACCCGCGGTAGCCTTGTTTGATGCAGCAAACAAATAAGCTCAATACAACAAGCATGCTATAAATTCGTCGCAGCGCGGATGGCCCCGAGCAAGACTGCTTCGTGTTCATGCTCGTTGCCGGCGCTGACGTCATGGCTCTTGCCTTGCAGTCGAATAAAGGGGATCCTGCTGTATCCTGCTGTACATTACAAGCTGACAACACAAACTGGAGTTGTCGGCACAGGTGAGAGAATGTGATTCAGGTGGTTCCTAACCAGGACACCTGCTGATTTGATTAAAAAAGCACGAAGCTAGAAAAACCTGTATAACACCGTCGAAGCTTTTGACCGGTGACTTCCCCTTTCGAATCTCTCACTAATTCTGTATATTCCCGTCCCGTAATGCAAGCAGATGGAAATATAATTTCACGTTTTATCCTTCCGAATAACCTCTCTTCTGGTCTCCGGTTCCTTGTTCCTTCCGGAAATTCGCTTATTATGCCGAAACACCACAACACGAGGCGAACGCTGCAGCGGCGAAAAAATGCAAAACTATAATGAATGAATGGTGATGTAGCTGATTCTTTTTCTTTTTTTTTTTAAATGAAGATGTGGGAATTGAACTGATTGCATGCTCGAGCTGCGCTGCTAAGTCGGTGTGTCAGACCTTCTAATATGACGTTTAATGGGGCACACTGTTGTTCGCTTCTGTTTTTAGTGTGCGATTTTTGTTTGTATGTTTCTAATCATTCTCTTTTTTTTTTTTTTCCTTTTCTCGTATGGGATCAGTTAGGTTGGCGGCCTGCCTTGCAGACGACCAGGCACTGCACGTTATCTTTCCTTTAACTATTTTGCAGACCCATCGTTCACCTTAAACGGCTTTTCAGAATGCTCGCGCGGTGCTCGTGGGTAAAAAACGTCGAGGATGCTGGCGTAACATTGATTAGTTCAGTTTTGAAGGAAAACAAGTGATTGACTTAAAGTAGCTTGTCTCAGACTGATTGACGAAATGGTACCCAGTATTCTGTTGAGGCGTATGAGTATTTAGGCGTTTTTTTTCCTCCGGGGTGGGTTGGGGGGGGGGGGGTGGGGGGGGGGGGGGGGGGGGCTCGGAAAAAGATTTCGCTGCGGGGAAATTTCAGCAGAGAGCCATGGTGCTCTTGGTAGAGAGAGCGGTTCACGCTGCCCACTCTAGGCCAGTTGTTTTGACCCGAGGTCAGCAGTGGCCTCTGGAAAAGAGAGTTGAGGGCGTCTAAGGAGACCTCAACCTCAAGTGATGAGGTTGAGGTTGAGTGAACTCGGCAAATTCTTTTTGAGGTTGAGGTGAGGTCCAGATTTTTGAGGCCAAATGCCCATCTCTGATCAGCAGTGGCACAGCCGCTGGATAAATTGGGCAGCGGTCCGGTGGACTGATTTCCCTCGTTGGTTTTCCTGTGTTGACATGGCGCGGTTCAGTTGTCCTCCCCCCCCCCCCCTCCCAGAGCGCAAAATTTAATTCCTTTTTTCATAACCTTATAGATTTTTTTTGCACGCTAAAAAAAAAAAAGGACACTGATTGCATTGTGCCAGGCTTCACGTTCAGTAAAAAGGGTAAAAAGTAACGCGGCGCTTGCAAATAACAACGTCCACTAGCTTGTGCAGTGACAGAAAATGTTTCCGTCCAAAGACAGTTTAGCTCCAGGAGCGCGATGGAACGCAGCATGCCACTTCGAGTGTTCCAGTCACATGCCGAGTGTTTCGAGAACGTTCGAAAAACAATGAGCCTTTATCACATTCTTGCATTCCCCCGCTCCCCTTCCCCCTGCCATGATACATTTTTTGTATCCGTAATTGTTCGCTTTGTTATATGTCATCGTTGTTCTGCTGCCTTGTTTCCTTTTTATTTTTTAGATTATCATCTTTCAATGTTATTCAGCGATGTTTTG